>NW_017213486.1:0-15570 GCF_001704415.2 Capra hircus | reverse complement strand
ACTCTGGGAATGTGGGCCACGACCCTGAAGTTCCTCTCGCCTTTCCTGTTTTGATCGCCTCCTCTTGAGATGCGACGTGAACGCCGGGAATTCTTTCCCGACCACGCAGGGAAAGGATCCCTCCTCTCGAGCTAGGAGGCGGAAACGGGCTCCTCTGGATGTGGGTGGAACTCTCGTGCTTCCTCTCGAGTGGAGACCAGAATGGTCGCGGAATTTCTTGTGTTGCACCAAGGGTGTGTAGGACCCTTTGGAAGTTCCAGATGTTAGATGTGATTAGCCTGGAGTCTCCTCTGCGGAAATGGGCCTCATCTCGCCTGGAGGGGAGAACCTCCTGGATTTTCTCGAGTTGCGGCAGGTGCTCTCGACTTACGACGGGGTCCTCAGGGACACACTCTGGTGGCCTCAGGTAAGGCAAGTCCCCATGCGAGTTGCTCCGGGGCCTCTCGTGATTCCTCTCCCTTCGATGCCAGGGCCTAACATCTTGCGTTGAGTCGGTGCCGGAACCTGAGCATTCCTCTCCAGTGCTGACATGGATCTTGGCGTACTTCTGGAGTCTCCCCAGGGGAGTCAGTCCTCGTCTCGAGTGGGGGCATGCACGTGCGCTTTCCTCCCGAGCTGTAGCAGCAGTGTCACTTTTCCCGTTGCGTGGATCAAGGGATCTATGGCATTCCCTCGAGGCTTTCCCACGAGGCTTTCCCACGAGGCTTTCCCACAGGGCTGTCCCACGTGCCACTGTGGTGTGAGTCGATCCTCGGCTTGAAAGTCAAAACAGTGCAGGGAAAACAGGTTTCCCTGGAATGGACTGAGACATCTGGGGGACTCTGGGAATGGTGGCATGACCCTGGAGTTCCTCTCGCCTTTCCTGTGGAGAGCGCCTCCTCTTGAGATGCGACAGGAATTCCGGGAATTCTTTCCCGAGCACGCAGGGAAAGGATCCCTCCTCTCCAGCTAGGAGGTGGAAATGGGGCTCCTCTGGATGTGGTCGGGACTCTCGTGATTCCTCTCGAGTGGAGATGGGTATGTCAGGGAACTTCATGAGTTGCAGCAAGGGTGTGAAGGACCCTTTGGAATTTCCAGATTTAGGTGTGATTAGCTTCGAGATGCCTCAGTGGAAATGGTCCTCATTTCGCCTGGATGGTAGAACCTCCTGGAATTTCTCGAGTTGCGGCAGGTGCACTCGACTTACGATGGGGACCTCAGGGACGCGCTCTGTTTGCCTCGGGAAAGACATTTCCTTGCGAGTTACTCGGGGGCCTCTCGGGATTCCTCTCCCGTCGATGCCAGGGCCTAAGACCTTCTGTGGAGTCGGTGCCAGAACCTTAGGATTCCTCTCCAGTGCTGACATGGATCTTGGGGTATTCTGGAGTCTCTCCAGGGGAGTCAGTCCTCGTCTCGAGTGGGGCATGCAAGTGCACTTTCCTCCCGAGCTGTAGCAGCAGTGTAACGCTTCCCTTCCCGTGGATCAAGGGATCTGTGGCTTTCCAACGAGGCTTTCCCACGAGGCTTTCCCACAGGGCTGTCCCACGTGTCACCGTGCTGTGAGTCGATCCTCGGCTTGAAAGTCGAGGCAGTGCAGGGAAAACAGGTTTCCCTGAAATGGACTGAGACATCGGAGGGACTCTGGGAATGGTGGCACGACCCTGGAGTTCCTCTCGCCTTTCCTGTGGAGTGCGCCTCCTCTTGAGATGCGACGGGAACGCCGGGAATTCTTTCCCGACCACGCTGGGGAACGATACCTCCTCTCGAGCTAGGAGGCGGAAACGGGGCTCCTCTTGATGTGGGAGGAACTCTCGTGCTTCCTCTCGAGTGGAGACGGGTATCTCGGGGAACTTCTTGAGATACAGCAAGGGTGTGAAGGACCCTTTGGAAGTTCCAGTGGTTAGGTGTGACTAGCCTCGAACCGCCTCAGCGGAAATTGGCCTCATCTCGCCTGGAGGGGAGAACCTCCTGGATTTTCTCGAGTTGCGGCAGGTGCTCTCGACTTACGACGGGGACCCCTGGGACACGCTCAGGTGGCCTCAGGAAAGGCCAGTCCCCATGCGAGTTGCTCGGGGGCCTCTCGGGATTCCTCTCCCGTCTATGCCGGTGCCTAAGATCTTGTGTGGAGTCAGTGACGGAACCTGAGCATTCCTCTCCAGTGATGACATGGATCTTGGGGTACTTCTGGAGTCTCCCCAGGGTAGTCAGTCCTCGTCTCGAGTGGGGGTATGCACGTGTGCTTTCCTCCCGAGCTGTAGAAGCAGTGTCAGGCTTCCCTTCGCGTGGATCAAGGGATCAGGGTCTTTCCCTCGAGGCTTTCCCACGAGGCTTTCCCACGAGACTTTCCCAAAGGGCTGTCCCGCGTGCCACCGTGGTGTGTGTCGATCTAGGCGAGAAAGTCGAGGCAGTGCAGAGGAAACAGGTTTCCATGGAATGGACTGAGACATCTGGGGGACTCTGGGAATGGGTGCATGAATCTGGAGTTTCTCTCGCCTTTCCTGTGGAGAGCACCTCCTCTTGAGATGAGACTGGAACTCCGGGAATACTTGACCGACCACTCAGGGAAAGGATCCCTCGTCTCGAGCTAGGAGGCAGTAACGGGGCTCCTCTGGATGTGGGCGGGACTCTCGGGCTTCCTCTCGAGTGGAGACGGGTATGTCAGGGAACTTCTTGAGTTGAAGCAAGGGTGTGAAGGACCCTTGGGAAGTTCCAGAGGTTAGGTGTGATTAGCCTCGACACGCCTCAGCGGAAATGGGCCTCATCTCGCCTGGAGGGAAGAACGTCCTGGATTTTCTCGAGTTGCGGCAGGTGCTCTCGACTTACGACGGGGACCTCAGGGACCCGCTCTTGTGGCCTCAGGAAAGGCCAGTCCCCATGCGAGTTGCTCGGGGCCCTCTCGGTATTCTTTCCCCGTCGAGGCCGGGGCCTAAGACCTTGTGTGGAGTCCGGTGCTGGATCCTGAGGATTCCTCTCCAGTGATGACATGGATCTTGGGGTACTTCTGGAGTCTCCCCAGGGGAGCCAGTCGTCGTCTCGAGTGGGGGCATGCACGTGCGCTTTCTTCCCGAGCTGTAGCAGCAGTGTCAGGCTTCCCTTCGCGTGGATCAAGGGATCTGTGGCTTTCCCTCGAGGCTTTCCCACGAGGCTTTCCCACGAGGCTTTCCCACAGGGCTGTCCCACGTGCCACCGTGGTGTGAGTCGATCCTCGGCTTGAAGGTAGAGGCTGTGCATTGAAAGCAGGTTTCCCTGGAATGGACTGAGACATCTGGGGGACTCTGGGAATGTGGCACGACCATGGAGTTCCTCTCGCCTTTCCTGTGGAGAGCGCTTGATCTTGAGATGCGACGGGAACGCCGGGAATTCTTTCCCGACCACGCAGGGAAAGGATCACTCCTCTCGAGCTAGGAGGCGAAAACGGGGCTCCTCTGGAAGTGGGCGGGACTCTCGTGCTTCCTCTCGAGTGGAGACGGGTATCTCGGGGAACTTCTTGAGATACAGCAAGGGTGTGAAGGACCCTTTGGAAGTTCCAGTGGTTAGGTGTGACTAGCCTCGAACCGCCTCAGCGGAAATTGGCCTCATCTCGCCTGGAGGGGAGAACCTCCTGGATTTTCTCGAGTTGCGGCAGGTGCTCTCGACTTACGACGGGGACCCCTGGGACCCGCTCAGGTGGCCTCAGGAAAGGCCAGTCCCCATGCGAGTTGCTCGGGGGCCTCTCAGGATTCCTCTCCCGTCTATGCTGGGGCCTAAGATCTTGTGTGGAGTCAGTGACGGAACCTGAGCATTCCTCTCCAGTAATGACATGGATCTTGGGGTACTTCTGGAGTCTCCCCAGGGGAGTCAGTCCTCGTCTCGAGTGGGGGTATGCACGTGCGCTTTCCTCCCGAGCTGTAGAAGCAGTGTCAGGCTTCCCTTCGCGTGGATCAAGGGATCAGGGTCTTTCCCTCGAGGCTTTCCCACGAGGCTTTCCCACGAGGCTTTCCCACGAGATTTTCCCAAAGGGCTGTCCCGCGTGCCACCGTGGTGTGTGTCGATCTAGGCCGAGAAAGTCGAGGCAGTGCAGAGGAAACAGGTTTCCATGGAATGGACTGAGACATCTGGGGGACTCTGGGAATGGGTGCATGAATCTGGAGTTCCTCTCGCCTTTCCTGTGGAGAGCGCCTCCTCTTGAGATGAGACTGGAACTCCGGGAATACTTGACCGACCACTCAGGGAAAGGATCCCTCGTCTCGAGCTAGGAGGCAGTAACGGGGCTCCTCTGGATGTGGGCGGGACTCTCGGGCTTCCTCTCGAGTGGAGACGGGTATGTCAGGGATCTTGTTGAGTTGCAACAATGGTGTGAAGGATCCTTTGTTGGTTCCACAGTTTAGGTGTGATAAGCCTCGAGACGCCTCACCGGAATTGGGCCTCATCTCGCCTGGAGGGGAGAACCTCCTGGATTTTCTCGTGTTAGGGCAGCTATTCTCGACTTACGACGGGGACCTCAGGGACCCGCTCTGGTGGCCTCAGGAAAGGCCAGTCCCCATGCGAGTAATTCGGGGGCCTCTAGGGCCTCCTCTCCCGTCGATGCCGGGGCCTAAGATCTTGTGTGGAGTCGGTGCCGGAACATGAGCATTCCTCTCCAGTGCTGACATGGATCTTGGGGTATTTCTGGAGTCTCCCCAGGGGAGTCAGTCCTTGTCTCGAGAGAGGGCATGCACGTGCGCTTTCCTTCTGAGCTGTAGCAGCATTGTCACGCTTCCCTTCGCGTGGATCAAGGGATCTGTGGCTTTCCCTCGAGGCTTTACCACGAGGCCTTCCCACAGGGCTGTCTCACGTGCCACCGTGGTGTTAGTCGATCCTCGGCTTGAAAGTCGAGGCAGTGCAGGGAAAACAGGTTTCCCTGGAATGGACTGAGACATTTGGGGGACTCTGGGAATGGTGGTACTACCCTGGAGTTCCTCTCGCTTTTCCTCTGGAGAGCGCCTGCTCTTGAGATGAGAAAGGAACGCCGGGAATTCTTTCCCGACCACGCAGGGAAAGGATCCCTCCTCTCGAGCTAGGATGCGGATCCGGGGCTCCTCTGGATGTGGGCGGAACTCTCGTGCTTCCTCTCGAGTGGAGACGGATATGTCGGGAACCTCTTGAGTTGCAGCAAGGGTGTGAAGGACCCTTTGGAAGTTCCAGAGGTTAGGTGTGAATAGCCTCGAGACGCCTCAGCGGAAATGGGCCTCATCTCTCCTGGAGGGGAGAAACTCCTGGATTTTGTCGAGTTGCAGCAGGTGCTCTCGACTTACGACGGGAACCTCAGGGACCCGCTCTGGTGGCCTCAGGAAAGGCCAGTCCCAATGCGAGCTGCTCGGGGGCCTCTCGGGATTCCTCTCCCGTCTATGCCGGGGCCTAAGATCTTGTGTAGAGTCGGTGCCTGAACCTGAGCATTCCTCTCCGGTGCTGACATGGATCTTGGGGTACTTCTGAAATCTCCCCAGTGGAGTCAGTCCTCGTCTGGAGTGGGCGCATGCACCTGCTCTTTCCTCCCGAGCTTAGCAGGAGTGTCACGCTTCTCTTCGCGTGGATCAAGGGATCAGGGGCTTTCCCATGAGGCTTTCCCACGAGGCTTTCCCACGAGGCTTTCCCACAGGGCTGTCCCACGTTCCACCGTGGTGGGAGTCGATCCTCGGCTTGAACGTCGAGGCAGTGCAGGGAAAACAGCTTTCCCTGGAATGGACGGAGACATCAGGTTGTCTCTGGGAATGGTGGCACGACCCTGGAGTTCCTCTCGTTTTCCTGTGGAGAGCGACTCCTCTTGAGATGCGACGGGAATGTTGGGAATTCTTTCCTGACCACGGAGGGAAAGGATCCCTCCTCTCGAGCTAGGAGGGTAAATGGGGCTCCTCTGGATGTGGGCGGGACTCTCGTGCTTCCTCTCGAGTGGAGACGGGTAAGTCGGGGAACTTCTTGAGTTGCAGCAAGGGTGTGAAGGACCCTTTGGAAGTTCCAGAGGTTAGGTGAGATTAGCCTCAAGACGCCTCAGCGGAAATGGGCCTCATCTCGCCTGGAGGGGAGAACCTTCTGGATTTTCTCGAGTTGCGGCAGGTGCTCTCGACTTACGACGGGGACCTCAGGGACCCGCTCTGGTGGCCTCAGGAAAGGCCAGTCCCCATGCGAGTTGCTTGGGGGCCTCTCGGGATTCCTCTCCCGTCGATGCTGGGGCCTAAGACCTTGTGTAGAGTCAGTGCCGGAACTTGAGGATTCCTCTCCAGTGCTGACATGGATCTTGGGGTACTTCTGGAGTCTCCTCAGGGCAGTCAGTCCTTGTCTCGAGTGGGGGCATGCACGTGCTCTTTCCTCCCGAGCTGTAGCAGCACTGTCATGCTACCCTTCCCGTTGATCATGGGATCTGTGGCTTTACCTCGAGGCTTTACCCGAGGCTTTCCCACAGGGCTGTGCCACGTGCCACTGTGGTGTGAGTCGATCCTCGGCTTGAATGTCGAGGCATAGCAGGGAAAACAGGTCTCCCTGCAATGGACTGAGACTTCCGGGGGACTCTGGGAATGGTGGCACGACCCTGGAGTTCCTCTCGCCTTTCCTGTGGAGAGCGCCTCCTCTTGAGATGCGACGGGAACGCCGGGAATTCTTTCCTGACCACTTAGGGAAAGGATCCCTCCTCTCGAGGTATGAGGCGGAAACGGGGCTCCTCTGGATTTGGGCGGGACTCTCGTGCTTCCTCTCGAGTGTAGACGGGTATGTCAGGGAACTTCTTGAGTTGCAGCAAGGGTGTGAAGGACCCTTTGGAAGTTCGAGAGGTTAGGTGTGATTAGCCTCGAGACGCCTGAGCAGAAATGGGCCTCATCTCGCCTGGAGGGGAGAACCTCCTGGATTTTCTCGAGTTGTGGCACGTGCTCTCCACTTACGACTGGGACCACAGCCCCCCGCTCTGGTGGCCTCAGGAAAGGCCAGTTCCCATGGGAGTTGCTCGGGGGCCTCTCGGGATTCCTCTCCCGTCGATGTCGGGGCCTAAGATCTTGTGTGGAGTCGGTGCCGGAACCTGAGGATTCCTCTCCAGTGCTGACATGGATCTTGGGGTACTTATGGAGTCTCCCCAGGGCAGTCAGTCCTCGTCTCGAGTGGGGGCATGCACGTGCTCTTTCCTCCCGAGCTGTAGCAGCAGTGTCACTCTTCCCTTCAGGTGTATCAAGGGATCTGTGGCTTTCCCTCGAGGCTTTCCCTCGAGGCTTTCCCTCGAGGCATTCCCACGAGGCTTTCCCACAGGGCTGTCCCACGTGCCACCGTGGTGTGAGTCGATCCTCGGCTTGAAAGTCGAGGCAGTGCAGGGAAAACAGGTTTCCCTGGAATGGACGGAGACATCTGGGGGACTCTGGGAATGGTGGCACGACCCTGGAGTTCCTCTCGCCTTTCCTTTGGAGAGCGCCTCCTCTTGAGATGCGACGGGAACGCCGAGAATTCTTTCCCGACGACGCAGGGAAAGGATCCCTCCTCTCGAGCTAGGAGGCAGAAACCTGGCTCCTCTGGATGTAGGCGGGGCTCTCCTGCTTCCTCTCGAGTGGAGACGGGTATGTCGGGGAACTTCTTGAGTTGCAGCAAGGGTGTGAAGGACCCTTTGGAAGTTCCAGAGGTTAGGTGTCATTAGCCTCGAGACGCCTCAGCGGAAATGGGCCTCATCTTGCCTGGAGGGGAGAACCTCCTGGATATTCTCGAGTTGAGGCAGGTGCTCTCGCTTACGAAGGGGACCTCAGGGACCCGCTCTGGTGGCCTCCGGAAAGGCCAGTTCCCATCTGAGTAGCTCGGGTGCCTCTCGGGATTCCTCTCCTGTCGATGCTGGGGCCTAAGACCTTGTGTGGAGTCAGTGCCGGAACCTGAGGATTCCTCTCCAGTGCTGACATGGATCTTGGGGTACTTCTGGAGTCTCCCCAGGGGAGTCAGTCCTCGTCTCGAGTGGGGACATGCACTTGCGCTTTCCTCCCCAGCTGTAGCAGCAGTGTCGTGCTTCCCTCGCGTGGATCAAGGGATCAGGGGCTTTCCCTCGAGGCTTTCCCACTAGGCTTTACCACAGTGCTGTCCTACGTGCCACCGTGGTGTGAGTCGATCCTCGGCTTGAAAGTCGAGGCAGTGCTGGGAAAACAGGTTTCCCTGGAATGGACGGAGACATCTGGGGGACTCTGGGAATGGTGGCGCGACCCTGGAGTTCCTCTCGCCTTTCCTGTGGAGAGCGCCTCCTCTTGAGGTGCGACGGAAATGCCGGGAATTTTTTCCCGACCACGCAGGGAAAGGATCCCTCTTCTCGAGCAATGAGACGGAAACGGGGCTCTTCTGGATGTGGACGGGACTCTCGTGCTTCCTCTCAAGTGGAGACGGGTATGTCGGGGAACTTCTTGAGTTGCAGCAAGGGTGTGAAGGACCCTTTGGAAGTTCCAAATGTTAGAATTGATTAGCCTCGAGACGCCTCAGCGGAAATGGGCCTCATCTCGCCTGGAGGGGAGAACCTCCTGGATTTTCTCCAGTTGCGGCAGGTGCTCTCGACTTACGACTGGGACTTCAGGGAACCGATCTGGTGACCTCAGGAAAGGCCAGTCCACATGCGAGTTGCTCGGGGGCCTCTCAGGATTCTTCTCCTGTCGATGCCGGGGCCCAAGATCTTGTGTGGAGTCGGTGCCGGAACCTGAGGATTCCTCTCCGGTGCTGACATGGATATTGGGGTACTTCTGGTGTCTCCCAGGGCAGTCAGTCCTCTACTCGAGTGGGGGAATGCACGTGCGCTTTCCTCCCGAGCTGTAGCAGCAGACTCACGCTTCCCTTCGCGTGGATCAAGGGATCTGTGGCTTTCCCTCGAGGCTTTCCCACGAGGCTTTCCCACAGGGCTGGGCCACGTGCCACTGTGGTGTGAGTCGATCCTCGGCTTGAAAGTCGAGGCAGTGCAGGGAAGACAGGTTTCCCTGGGATGGACTGAGACATCTGGGGGACTCTGGGAATGGTGACACGACCCTGGAGTTCCTCTCGCCTTTCCTGTGGAGAGCGCCTCCTCTTGAGATGTAACTGGAACACCGGGAATTCTATCCCGACCACGCAGGGAAAGGATCCCTCCTCTCGAGCTAGGAGGCGGAAACAGGGCTCCTCTAGATATGGGCGGGACTCTTGTGCTTCCTCTCTAGCGGAGACGGGTATGTCGGGGAACTTCTTTAGTTGCAGCAAGGGTGTGAAGGACCCTTTGGAAGTTCCAGAGGTAAGGTGTGAGTAGCCTCGAGATACCTCAGCGGAAATGGTACTCAGCTCGCCTGGAGGGAAGAACCTCATGGATTTTCTCGAGTTGCTTCAGGTGCTCTCGACTTACGACGGGGACCTCAGGGACCCGCTGTGGTTGCCTCAGGAAAGGCCAGTCCCCATGCGACTTGCTCGGGGGCCTCTCGGGATTCCTCTCCCTTCGATGCCGGGGCCTAAGACCTTGTGTGGAGCCGGTGCCGAAACCTGAGGATTCCTTTCCAGTGCTGACATGGATCTTGGGGTACTTCTGTAGTCTCCCCAGGTGAGTCAGTCCTCGTCTCGAGTGGGGGCATGCACGTGCGCTTTCCTCCCGAGCTGTAGCAGCAGTGTTGCATTTCCCTTCGCGTGGATCAAGGGATCTGTGGCTTTCCCTCCAGGCTTTCCCACGAGGTTTTCCCACGAGGCTTTCCCACAGGGCTGTCCCACTTGCCGCCTTGGTGTGAGTCGATCCTCGGCTTGAAAGTCGACGCAGTGCAGGGAAAACAGGTTTCCCTGGAATGGACTGAGAACTCTGGTGGACTCGGAAATGGTGACACGACCCTGAAGTTCCTCTCCACTTACCTGTGGAGAGCGCCTCCTCTTGAGATGCGTCGGAAACGCCGGGAATTCATTCCCGACCACGCAGGGAAAGGATCCCTTCTCTCGAGCTAGGAGGCGGAAACGGGGCTCCTCTGGATGTGGGCGGGACTATAAAGCTTACTCTCGAGTGGAGACGGGTATGTCGGGGAACTTCTTTAGTTGCAGCAAGGGTGTGAAGGACCCTTTGGAAGTTCCAGAAGTTAGATTTGATTAGCCTCGAGACGCCTCAGTGGAAATGGGCCTCATCTCGCCTGGAGGGGAGAACCTCCTGGATTTTCTCGAGTTGCTACAGGTGCTCTCGACTTACGACGGGGACCTCAGGGACCCGCTCTGGTGGCCTCAGGAAAGGCCAGTCCCCATGCGAGTTCCTCGGGGGCCTCTCGGGGCCCTCTCGGGTTTCCTCTCCTGTCGATGCTGGGGCCTAAGACCTTGTATGGAGTCAGTGCTGTAACCTGAGGATTCCTCTCCAGTGCTGACATGGATCTTGGGGTACTTCTGAGTCTCCCCAGGGGAGTCAGTCCTCGTCTCGAGTGGGGGCATGCACGTGCGCTTTCCTTCCGAGCTGTAGCAGCAGTGTTGAGCTTCCCTTCACGTGGATCAAGGGATCTGTGGCTTTCCCTCCAGGCTTCCCCATGAGGCTTTCCTTCGAGGCTTTCCCACAGGGATGTCCCACGTGCCACTGTGGTGTGAGTCGATCCTCCGCTTGAAAGTGGAGGCAGTGCAGGGAAAACAGGTTTCCCTGGAAAGGACTGAGACATCTGGGGGACTCTGGGAATGTGGCACGACCCTGGAGTTCCTCTCCCCTTTCCTGTGGAGAGCGCCTCCATTGAGATGCGTCGGGAAGGCCGGGAATTCTTTCCCGACCACGCCTGGAAAGGATCCCTCCTCTCGAGCTAGGAGGCGGAAACGGGGCTCCTCTGGATGTGGGCAGGACTCTCTTGCTTCCTCTCGAGTGGAGTCGGGTATGTCGGGGGAACTTCTTCAGTTGCAGCAAGGTTGTGAAGGACCCTTTGGAAGTTCCAGAGTTTAGGTGTGATTAGCCTCGAGACGCCTCAGCGGAAATGGGCCTCATCTCGCCTGGAGGGGAGAACCTCCTGGATTTTCTCGAGTTGTGGCAGGTGCACTCGACTTACGACGGGGACCTCAGGGACGCGCTCTGGTGGCATTGGGAAAGGCCATTTCCTTGCGAGTTACTCGGGGGCCTCTCAGGATTCCTCTCCCGTCGATGCCTGGGCCTAAGACCTTGTGTGGAGTCGGTGCCAGGACCTGAGGATTCCTCTCCAGTGCTGACTTGGATCTTTCGGTACTTCTGGAATCTCTCCCAGGGAAGTCAATCCTCGTCTCGATTGGGGGCATGCACGTGCCCTTTCCTCCCGTGCTGTAGCAGCGGTGTCATGCTTCCCTTCGCATGGAACAAGGGATCTGTGGCATTCCCTCGAGGCTTTCCCACAAGGCTTTCGCACGAGGCTTTCCCACAGGGCTGTCCCACGTGCCACCGTGGTGTGAGTCCATCCTCGGCTTGAAAGTCGAGGCAGTGCAGGGAAAACAGGTTTCCCTGGAATGGACTGAGACATCTGGGGGACTCTGGGAATGGTGGCATGACCCTGGAGTTCCTCTCGCCTTTCCTGTGGAGAGCGCCTCCTCTTGAGATGCGACGGGAAAGCCGGGAATTCTTTCCCGAGCCACGCAGGGAAAGGATCCCTCCTCTCGAGCTAGGAGGTGGAAACGGGGCTCCTCTGGATGTGGTCGGGACTCTCGTGCTTCCTCTCGAGTGGAGACGAGGAATGTCGGGGAACTTCTTGAGTTGCAGCAAGGGTGTGAAGGACCCTTTGGATGTTCCAGAGTTTAGGTGTGAATAGCCTCTAGTACGCCTCAGTGGAAATGGGCCTCATCTCGCCTGGAGGGGAGAACCTCCTGGATTTTCTCGAGTTGTGGCAGGTTGCTCTCGACTTACGACGGGGACCTCAGGGACCCGCTCTGGTGGCCTCAGGAAAGGCCAGTCCCCATGCGAGTTGCTCGGGGCCTCTCGGGATTCGTCTCTCCGTCGATGTCAGGGCCTCAAGACCTTGTGTGGAGTCGGTGCCAGGTAACCTGAGGATTCCTCTCCAGTGCTGACATGGTATCTTGGGGTACTTCTGGAGTCTCCCCAGGGGAGTCAGTCCTCGTCTCGATTGGGGGCAATGCACGTGCGCTTTCCTCCTGAGCTGTAAGCAGCAGTGTCACGCTTCCCTATACTTGTATCAAGGGATCTGTGCTTTCCCTCGAGGCTTTCCCACGAGGCTTTCCCACGAGGCTTGCCCACAGGGCTGTCCCACGTGCCACCGTGGTGTGAGTCGATCCTCGGCTTGAAAGTCGAGGCAGTGCAGGAAAAAAGGTTTCCCTGGAATGGACTGAGACATCTGGGGGACTCTGGGAATCGTGGCCGACCCTGGAGTTCTTCTGCCTTTCCTGTGGAGAGCGCCTCCTCTTGAGATGCGACGGGAACTCCGGGAATTCTTTCCCGAGCACGCAGGGAAAGGATCCTCCTCTCGAGCTAGGAGGCGGAAACGGGGCTCCTCTGGATGTGTGCGGGACTCTCGTGCTTCCTCTCGAGTGGAGTCGGGAATGTCTGCGGAAGCTTCTTGAGTTCCAGCAAGGGTGTGAAGAACCCTTTGGAAGTTCCAGAGTTTAGGTGTGATTAGCCTCGAGTCGCCTCAGCGGGAATGGGCCTCATCTCGCCTGGAGGGGAGAACCTCCTGGATTTTCTCGAGTTGCGGCAGGTGCTCTCGACTTACGACGGGGACCTCAGGGAACCGCTCTGGGGCCTCAGGAAAGGCCAGTCCCACTTGCGAGTTGCACGGGGGCCTCTCGGGGCCTCTCGGTTTCCTCTCCCGTCGATGCTGGGGCCTATGACCTTGTGTGGAGTCAGTGCCGGAACCTGAGAATTCCTCTCCAGTGCTGACATGGATCTTGGGGTACTTCTGGAGTCTCCCCAGGGGAGTCAGTCCTCGTCTCGAGTGGGGGCATGCACGTGCGCTTTCCTTCCGAGCTGTAGCAGCAGTGTCACGCTTCCCTTTGCGTGGATCAAGGGATCAGGGTTTTCCCTCGAGGCTTTCCCACGAGTCTTTCCCACGAGGCTTTCCCACGAGGCTTTCCCACAGGGATGTCCCACGTGCCACCGTGGTGTGAGTCGATCCTCGGCTTGAAAGTCGAGGCAGTGCAGGGAAAACACGTTTCCCTGGAATGGACTGAGACATCTGGGGACTCTGGGAATGTGGTACGACCCTGGAGTTCCTCTCGCCTTTCCTTTGGAGAGCGCCTCCTCTTGAGATGCGACCGGAACGCCGGGAATTCTTTCCCGACCACGCAGGAAAGGATCCCTCCTCTCAAGCTAGGAGGCGGAAACGAGGCTCCTCTGGATGTGGGCGGGACTCTCGTGCTTCCTCTCGAGTGGAGACGGGTATGTCGGGGAACTTTATGAGTTGCAGCAAGGGTGTGAAGGACCCTTTGGAAGTTCGAGATCTTCGATGTGATTAGCCTCGAGACGCCTCTGCGGAAATGGGCCTCATCTCTCCTGGAGGGGAGAACCTCCTGGATTTTCTCAAGTTGCGGCAGGTGCTCTCGACTTACGACGGGGACCTCAGGGACCCGCTCTGGTGGCCTCAGGAAAGGCAAGTCCCCAAGCGAGTTGCTCGGGTCCTCTCAGGATTCCTCTCCCTTCGATGCTGGGGCCTAAGATCTTGTGTGGAGTCTGTGCCGGAACCTGAGCATTCCTCTCCAGTGCTGACATGGATCTTGGGGTACTTCTGGAGTCTCCCCAGGGGAGTCAGGCCTCCTCTCTAGTGGAGGCCTGTAGGGGCGCTTTCCTCCCGAGCTGTAAAGCAGTGTCACTCTTCCCTTGGCGTGGATCAAGGGATCAGGGGCATTCCCTCGAGGCTTTCCCACGAGGCTTTCCCACGAGGCTTACCCACTGGGCTGTCCACGTGCCACTGTGTTGTGAGTCAATCCTCGGCTTAAAAGTCGAGGCAGTGGAGGGAAAACAGGTTTCCCTGGAATGGACAGAGACATCTGGGGGACTCTGGGAATGGTGGCACGACCCTGGAGTTCCTCTCGCCTTTCCTGTGGAGAGCGCCTCCTCTTGAAATGCGACGGGAACGCGGGGAATTCTTTCCCCACCACGCAGGGAAAGGTCCCTCCTCTCGAGAAGGAGGCGGAAACGGGGCACCTCTGGATGTGGGCGGAACTCTCGTGCTTCCTCTCGGGTGGGAGATGGGTATGTCGGGGAACTTCTTGAGTTGCAACAAGGGTGTGAAGAACCCTTTGGAAGTTGCAGAGTTTAGGTGTGATTAGCCTCGAGACCCATCAGCGGAAATGGGCCTCATCTCGCCTGGAGGGGAGAACCTCCTGGATTTTCTCGAGTTGTGGCAGGTGCTCTCGACTTATGACGGGGACCTCAGGGACCCGCTCTGGTGGCCTCAGGAAAGGCCAGTCCGCATTCGAGTTGCTCGGGTGCCTCTCCGGATTCCTCTCCCGTCGATCCCGGGACCTAAGACCTTGTGTGGAGTCGGTGCCGGAACCTGAGAATACCTCTCCAGTGCCGACATGGATCTTGGGTACTTCTGTAGTCTCCCCAGTGGAGTCAGTCCTCGTCTCGAGTGGGGCATGCACGTGCGCTTTCCTCCCGAGCTCTAGCAGCAGTGTCGCGCTTCCCTTCGCGTGGATCAAGGCATCTGTGGCTTTCGCTCCAGGCTTTCCCACGAGGATTTCCCACGAGGCTTTCCCCACAGGGCTGTCCCACGTGACACCGTGGTGTGAGTCAATCCTCGGCTTGAAAGTCGAGGCAGTGCAGGGAAAACAGGTTTCCCTGGAATGGACTGAGACATCTGGGGGACTCAGGAATGGTGGCTCGACCCTGGAGTTCCTCTCGCCTTTCCTGTGGAGAGCGCCTCCTCTTGAGATGCGATGGGAACGCCGGGAATTCTTTCCCGACTACGCAGGGAAAGGATCCCTCCTCTCAAGCCAGGAGCGGAAACGGGGCTCTCTGGATGTGGCCGGGACTCTCGTGCTTCCTCTCAAGTGGAGACGGGTATGTCGGGGAACTTCTTGAGTTGCCAGCAAGGGTGTGAAGCAGCCACTTTGGAGGTTCCAGGTGTTAGTTGTGATTAGCCTCGAGACGCCTCAGCTGGAAATGGGCCTCATCTCGCCTGGAGGGGAGAACCTCCTGGATTTTTCTCGAGTTGTGGCAGGTGCTCTCGACTTACGACGGGGACCTCAGGGACCCGCTCTGGTGGCCTCAGGAAAGGCCAGTCCCCATTCGAGTTGCTCGGTGGGCTCCTCGGGATTCCCTCCGTCGATCGGGTCCTAAGACCTTTGTGTGGAGTCGGCCCCGGAACTGAGGATTCCTCTCCAGTGCCGACATGGATCTTGGGTACTTCTGGAGTCTCCCAGGGAGTCAGTCCTCGTCTCGAGTGGGGCATGCACGTGCGCTTTCCTCCCGAGCTCTAGCAGCAGTGTCGCGCTTCCCTTCGCGTGGATCAAGGGATCTGTGGCTTTCCCTCGAGGCTTTCCCCACAGGGCTGTTCCCACGTGCCCACCGTGGTGTGAGTCAATCCTCGGCTTGAAAGTCGAGGCAGTGCAGGGAAAACAGGTTTCCCTGGAATGACTGAGACATCTGGGGGACTCAGGAATGGTGGCACGACCCTGGAGTTCCTCTCGCCTTTCCTGTGGAGACGGCCTCCTCTTGAGATGCGATGGGAACGCTGGGGAATTCTTTCCGAC
>NW_017213485.1:0-15571 GCF_001704415.2 Capra hircus | reverse complement strand
GACACGCAGGATCAGGCCCCAAACACTGCACATGTCTCTGCTGGGAGGGAGTGCTAGGGAACCTACGTCTGTCATACACTTCTGGGCACCCAAGGAATCAGCCTCCGTGTGTGCGGGGCTGAAAACCCCAGCCAGGGCCCTGGGAGCCTGGTGCTCTCCGGTGCGGCGCTGATTCTAGGCGGCTAGAAACCGCTGGAGGAGCCTGCAGTTGCCCTTCCCTTCCCTCTGACAGAGCTCTCACTGCTGAAGCCCTTGGCAGTGTGCAACCCACCACCCCCTAAGCCCTCCCCAACGACGCCTGGCACCTATGTGCAAAGGCAAGGCAGGATTGGAGCTGAGGCAAGGAAGGCACCAGTGGCGTCTCCCAGGCTCGCTCAGACAGCTCCTTCCTGGGGAGGGAGCCTAAAAGCAAGGCAAGTCTGGGCAAGGCGAGCCCCCCGGCCGAGCAGCCTCGCGCCAGAAACTCTGCCAGATCGGGGCTCTGAGCAGAGCTAGAGCTCTGCCGTACTGGAGGCCCACTTAGCTCCGTGCAAGCAGGGCTTTCCTCTTGACTGGGCTCGGCTGCCTCCTCTTCTCCGAGGAGGCTCGCTACACTGCTGGCTGTGCTCTCGCCTATCAGGCGGGCGCGCAGGGCTCCTCCAGCAGGTCTTGCCTCAGGGGCTGCTTCCCCTGAGTTGAGGCTGTGGGCGGGAACCCAGACACGCAGGATAAGGCCCCAACCACCTGCACATGTCTCTGCTGGGGAGGAGAGTGCTAGGGAACCTACGTCTCTCACACACTTTCTAGGCACCCACGGAGTCAGCCTCTGGGAGTGTGGGGATGCAAAACCCAGCCAGGGGCCCTTGGAACCTGGTGCTCTCCGTGCGGAGCTTTGTCTGGGCGGCCAAGGAACCGCTGAAGGAGCCCTGCTGTTGCCCTTCGCTTCCCTCTGACAGAGCTTTCACTGCTGGAGCCCTTGGCAGTGTGCAACCCACCAGCCCCTAAGCCCTCCTCAAGGACGCTTGGGACCTAAGTGCAAAGGCAAGGCAGGGGTAGAGCTGAAGCCAGGAAGGCGTGGCGTTCAGCACACAGCCTGCTCCTTCCTGGGGAGGGAGCCTTAAAGCAAGGCAAGTCTGCGCAAGGCTCGCCTATGGCAGAGCATCTTGGTGCCAGGAACTCTGCCAGATCGGGCCTCTGAACAGAGCTAGAGATCTGCCGTACTGGAGTCGCACTTAGCTTCGTGTAAGCAGGGATTTCAGCTTGACGGGGACTTGCTGCCTCCTCTTCCCCCGAGGAGGCTCGCTTCCCTGCTGGCTGTGCACTCGCCTATCAGGCGGGGGCGCAGGGCTCCTCCAGCAGGTCTTGCCTCAGGGGCTGCTTCCCCTGAGTTGGGGCTGTGGGCAGGAACCCAGACACGCAGGATCAGGCCCCAAACACCTGCACATGTCTCTGCTGGGGAGGAGAGTGCTAGGGAACCTACGTCTGTCATACACTTTCTGGGCACCCAAGGAATCAGCCTCCGTGTGTGCGGGGCTGAAAACCCCAGCCAGGGGCCTGGGAGCCTGGTGCTCTCCGTGTGGCGCTGAATCTGGCGGCCAAGAAACCGCTGGAGGAGCCCTGCAGTTGCCCTTCCTTCCCTCTGACAGAATTCTCACTGCTGAAGCCCTTGGCAGTGTGCAACCCACCACCCCCTAAGCTCTCCAAGGAGCCTGGGACCTAAGTGCAAAGGCAAGGCAGGATTGGAGCTGAGGCAAGGAAGGCGCCAGTGGCGTCTCCCAGGCTCTGCCTGCTCCTTCCTGGGAGGCAGCCTAAAAGCAAGGCAAGTCTGGGCAAGGCTAGCCCCGGCAGAGCAGCCTCGCGCCAGAAACTCTGCCAGATCGGGGCTCTGAGCAGAGCTAGAGCTCTGCCGTACTGGAGGCGCACTTAGCTCCGTGCAAGCAGGGCTTTCTCTTGACTGGGCTGGCTGCCTCCTCTTCCCCCGAGGAGGCTCGCTTCCCTGCTGGCTGTGCACTCGCCTATCAGGCGGGGGCGCAGGGCTCCTCCAGCAGGTCTTGCCTCAGGGGCTGCTTCCCCTGAGTTGGGGCTGTGGGCAGGAACCCAGACACGCAGGATCAGGCCCCAACACCTGCACATGTCTCTGCTGGGGAGGAGAGTGCTAGGGAACCTACGTCTGTCATACACTTTCTGGGCACCCAAGGAATCAGCCTCCGTGTGTGCGGGGCTGAAAACCCAGCCAGGGGCCCTGGGAGCCTGGTGCTCTCCGTGCGGCGCTGATCTGGGCGGCCAAGAACCGCTGGAGGAGCCCTGCAGTTGCCCTTCCTTCCCTCTGACAGAGCTTCTCACTGCTGGAGCCCTTGGCAGTGTGCAACCCACCAGCCCCTAAGCTCTCCTAAGGAGCTGGGACCTAAGTGCAAAGGCAAGGCAGGATTGGAGCTGAGGCAAGGAAAGGCGCCAGTGGCGTCTCCCAGGCTCCCTGCCTGCTCCTTCCTGGGAGGAGCCTAAAAGCAAGGCAAGTCTGGGCAAGGCTAGCCCCCGGCAGAGCAGCCTCGCGCCAGGAACTCTGCCAGATCGGGGCTCTGAGCAGAGCTAGAGCTCTGCCGTACTGGAGGCGCACTTAGCTCCGTGCAAGCAGGGCTTTCACTTGACGGGGCTGGCTGCCTCCTCTTCCCCCGAGGAGGCTCGCTTCCCTGCTGGCTGTGCACTCGCCTATCAGGCGGGGCGCAGGGCTCCTCCAGCAGGTCTTGCCTCAGGGGCTGCTTCCCCTGAGTTGGGGCTGTGGGCAGGAACCCAGACACGCAGGATCAGGCCCCAACCACCTGCACATGTCTCTGCTGGGAGGAGAGTGCTAGGGAACCTACGTCTGTCATACACTTTCTGGGCACCCAAGGAATCAGCCTCCGTGTGTGCGGGGCTGAAAACCCCAGCCAGGGGCCCTGGAGCCTGGTGCTCTCGTGCGGCGCTGATTCTGGCGGCCTAGAAACCGCTGGAGGAGCCCTGCAGTTGCCCTTCCCTTCCCTCTGACAGAGCTCTCACTGCTGAAGCCCTTGGCAGTGTGCAACCCACCACCCCCTAAGCCCTCCCCAAACGCCTGGCACCTATGTGCAAAGGCAAGGCAGGATTGGAGCTGAGGCAAGGAAGGCACCAGTGGCGTCTCCCAGGCTCGCTCAGACAGCTCCTTCCTGGGAGGGAGCCTAAAAGCAAGGCAAGTCTGGGCAAGGCGAGCCCCCGGCCGAGCAGCCTCGCGCCAGAAACTCTGCCAGATCGGGGCTCTGAGCAGAGCTAGAGCTCTGCCGTACTGGAGGCCCACTTAGCTCCGTGCAAGCAGGGCTTTCCTCTTGACTGGGCTCGGCTGCCTCCTCTTCTCCCGAGGAGGCTCGCTACACTGCTGGCTGTGCTCTCGCCTATCAGGCGGGGCGCAGGGCTCCTCCAGCAGGTCTTGCCTCAGGGGCTGCTTCCCCTGAGTTGGGCTGTGGGCGGGAACCCAGACACGCAGGATAAGGCCCCAACCACCTGCACATGTCTCTGCTGGGGAGGAGAGTGCTAGGGAACCTACGTCTCTCACACACTTTCTAGGCACCCACGGAGTCAGCCTCTGGGAGTGTGGGGATGCAAAACCCAGCCAGGGGCCCTTGGAACCTGGTGCTCTCCGTGCGGAGCTTTGTCTGGGCGGCCAAGGAACCGCTGAAGGAGCCCTGCTGTTGCCCTTCGCTTCCCTCTGACAGAGCTTTCACTGCTGGAGCCCTTGGCAGTGTGCAACCCACCAGCCCCTAAGCCCTCCTCAAGGACGCTTGGGACCTAAGTGCAAAGGCAAGGCAGGGGTAGAGCTGAAGCCAGGAAGGCGCCAGTGGCGTTTCCGAGCCTCACACAGCCTGCTCCTTCCTGGGGAGGGAGCCTTAAAGCAAGGCAAGTCTGCGCAAGGCTCGCCTATGGCAGAGCATCTTGGTGCCAGGAACTCTGCCAGATCGGGCCTCTGAACAGAGCTAGAGATCTGCCGTACTGGAGTCGCACTTAGCTTCGTGAAGCAGGGATTTCAGCTTGACGGGGACTTGCTGCCTCCTCTTCCCCGAGGAGGCTCGCTTCCTGCTGGCTGTGCACTCGCCTATCAGGCGGGGGCGCAGGGCTTCCTCCAGCAGGTCTTGCCTCCAGGGGCTGCTTCCCCTGAGTTGGGGCTGTGGGCAGGAACCCAGACACGCAGGATCAGGCCCCAAACACCTGCACATGTCTCTGCTGGGGAGGAGAGTGCTAGGGAACCTACGTCTGTCATACACTTTCTGGGCACCCAAGGAATCAGCCTCCGTGTGTGCGGGGGCTGAAAACCCCAGCCAGGGGCCTGGGAGCCTGGTGCTCTCCGTGTGGCGCTGAATCTGGCGGCCAAGCAACCGCTGGAGGAGCCCTGCAGTTGCCCTTCCCTTCCCTCTGACAGAATTCTCACTGCTGGAGCCCTTGGCAGTGTGCAACCCCACCAGCCCCTAAGCTCTCCTTAAGGAGGACTGGGACCTAAGTGCAAAGGCAAGGCAGGATTGGAGCTGAGGCAAGAAAGGCGCCAGTGGCGACTCCCAGGCTCCTGCTGCCTGCTCCTTCCTGGAGAGGCAGCCTAAAAGCAAGGCAAGTCTGGGCAAGGCTAGCCCCCGGCAGAGCAGCCTCGCGCCAGGAACTCTGCCAGATCGGGGCTCTGAGCAGAGCTAGAGCTCTGCCGTACTGGAGGCGCACTTAGCTCCGTGCAAGCAGGGCTTTCAACTTGACGGGGCTGGGCTGCCTCCTCTTCCCCGAGGAGGCTCGCTTCCCTGCTGGCTGTGCACTCGCCTATCAGGCGGGGCGCAGGGCTCCTCCAGCAGGTCTTGCCTCAGGGCTGCTTCCCCTGAGTTGGGGCTGTGGGCAGGAACCCAGACACGCAGGATCAGGCCCCAACACCTGCACATGTCTCTGCTGGGGAGGAGAGTGCTAGGGAACCTACGTCTGTCATACACTTTCTGGGCACCCAAGGAATCAGCCTCCGTGTGTGCGGGCTGAAAACCCCAGCCAGGGGCCCTGGGAGCCTGGTGCTCTCGGTGCGGCGCTGATTCTAGGCGGCCTAGAAACCGCTGGAGGAGCCCTGCAGTTGCCCTTCCCTTCCCTCTGACAGAGCTCTCACTGCTGAAGCCCTTGGCAGTGTGCAACCCACCACCCCCTAAGCCCTCCCCAACGACGCCTGGCACCTAGTGCAAAGGCAAGGCAGGATTGGAGCTGAGGCAAGGAAGGCACCAGTGGCGTCTCCCAGGCTCGCTCAGACAGCTCCTTCCTGGGGAGGAGCCTAAAAGCAAGGCAAGTCTGGGCAAGGCGAGCCCCGGCCGAGCAGCCTCGCGCCAGAAACTCTGCCAGATCGGGGCTCTGAGCAGAGCTAGAGCTCTGCCGTACTGGAGGCCCACTTAGCTCCGTGCAAGCAGGGCTTTCCTCTTGACTGGGCTCGGCTGCCTCCTCTTCTCCCGAGGAGGCTCGCTACACTGCTGGCTGTGCTCTCGCCTATCAGGCGGGCGCGCAGGGCTCCTCCAGCAGGTCTTGCCTCAGGGGCTGCTTCCCCTGAGTTGGGCTGTGGGCGGGAACCCAGACACGCAGGATAAGGCCCCAACCACCTGCACATGTCTCTGCTGGGGAGGAGAGTGCTAGGGAACCTACGTCTCTCACACACTTTCTAGGCACCCACGGAGTCAGCCTCTGGGAGTGTGGGGATGCAAAACCCAGCCAGGGGCCCTTGGAACCTGGTGCTCTCCGTGCGGAGCTTTGTCTGGGCGGCCAAGGAACCGCTGAAGGAGCCCTGCTGTTGCCCTTCGCCTTCCCTCTGACAGAGCTTTCACTGCTGGAGCCCTTGGCAGTGTGCAACCCACCAGCCCTAAGCCCTCCTCAAGGACGCTTGGGACCTAAGTGCAAAGGCAAGGCAGGGGTAGAGCTGAAGCCAGGAAGGCGCCAGTGGCGTTTCCGAGCCTCACACAGCCTGCTCCTTCCTGGGGAGGGAGCCTTAAAGCAAGGCAAGTCTGCGCAAGGCTCGCCTATGGCAGAGCATCTTGGTGCCAGGAACTCTGCCAGATCGGGCCTCTGAACAGAGCTAGAGATCTGCCGTACTGGAGTCGCACTTAGCTTCGTGAAGCAGGGATTTCAGCTTGACGGGGACTTGCTGCCTCCTCTTCCCCCGAGGAGGCTCGCTTCCCTGCTGGCTGTGCACTCGCCTATCAGGCGGGGCGCAGGGCTCCTCCAGCAGGTCTTGCCTCAGGGGCTGCTTCCCCTGAGTTGGGGCTGTGGGCAGGAACCCAGACACGCAGGATCAGGCCCCAAACACCTGCACATGTCTCTGCTGGGGAGGAGAGTGCTAGGGAACCTACGTCTGTCATACACTTTCTGGGCACCCAAGGAATCAGCCTCCGTGTGTGGGGGCTGAAAACCCCAGCCAGGGGCCCTGGGAGCCTGGTGCTCTCCGTGTGGCGCTGAATCTGGGCGGCCAAGCAACCGCTGGAGGAGCCCTGCAGTTGCCCTTCCCTTCCCTCTGACAGAATTCTCACTGCTGGAGCCCTTGGCAGTGTGCAACCCACCAGCCCCTAAGCTCTCCAAGGAGGACTGGGACCTAAGTGCAAAGGCAAGGCAGGATTGGAGCTGAGGCAAGAAAGGCGCCAGTGGCGACTCCCAGGCTCCTGCTGCCTGCTCCTTCCTGGAGAGGCAGCCTAAAAGCAAGGCAAGTCTGGGCAAGGCTAGCCCCCGGCAGAGCAGCCTCGCGCCAGGAACTCTGCCAGATCGGGGCTCTGAGCAGAGCTAGAGCTCTGCCGTACTGGAGGCGCACTTAGCTCCGTGCAAGCAGGGCTTTCAACTTGACGGGCTGGGCTGCCTCCTCTTCCCCCGAGGAGGCTCGCTTCCCTGCTGGCTGTGCACTCGCCTATCAGGCGGGGGCGCAGGGCTCCTCCAGCAGGTCTTGCCTCAGGGGCTGCTTCCCCTGAGTTGGGGCTGTGGGCAGGAACCCAGACACGCAGGATCAGGCCCCAACCACCTGCACATGTCTCTGCTGGGGAGGAGAGTGCTAGGGAACCTACGTCTGTCATACACTTTCTGGGCACCCAAGGAATCAGCCTCCGTGTGTGCGGGGCTGAAAACCCAGCCAGGGGCCCTGGGAGCCTGGTGCTCTCGGTGCGGCGCTGATTCTAGGCGGCCTAGAAACCGCTGGAGGAGCCCTGCAGTTGCCCTTCCCTTCCCTCTGACAGAGCTCTCACTGCTGAGCCCTTGGCAGTGTGCAACCCACCACCCCCTAAGCCCTCCCCAAACGCCTGGCACCTATGTGCAAAGGCAAGGCAGGATTGGAGCTGAGGCAAGGAAGGCACCAGTGGCGTCTCCCAGGCTCGCTCAGACAGCTCCTTCCTGGGGAGGGAGCCTAAAAGCAAGGCAAGTCTGGGCAAGGCGAGCCCGGCCGAGCAGCCTCGCGCCAGAAACTCTGCCAGATCGGGGCTCTGAGCAGAGCTAGAGCTCTGCCGTACTGGAGGCCCACTTAGCTCCGTGCAAGCAGGGCTTTCCTCTTGACTGGGCTCGGCTGCCTCCTCTTCTCCCGAGGAGGCTCGCTACACTGCTGGCTGTGCTCTCGCCTATCAGGCGGGGCGCGCAGGGCTCCTCCAGCAGGTCTTGCCTCAGGGGCTGCTTCCCCTGAGTTGGGGCTGTGGGCGGAACCCAGACACGCAGGATAGGCCCCAACCACCTGCACATGTCTCTGCTGGGGAGGAGAGTGCTAGGGAACCTACGTCTCTCACACACTTTCTAGGCACCCACGGAGTCAGCCTCTGGGAGTGTGGGGATGCAAAACCCAGCCAGGGGCCCTTGGAACCTGGTGCTCTCCGTGCGGAGCTTTGTCTGGGCGGCCAAGGAACCGCTGAAGGAGCCCTGCTGTTGCCCTTCGCTTCCCTCTGACAGAGCTTTCACTGCTGGAGCCCTTGGCAGTGTGCAACCCACCAGCCCCTAAGCCCTCCTCAAGGACGCTTGGGACCTAAGTGCAAAGGCAAGGCAGGGGTAGAGCTGAAGCCAGGAAGGCGCCAGTGGCGTTTCCGAGCCTCACACAGCCTGCTCCTTCCTGGGGAGGGAGCCTTAAAGCAAGGCAAGTCTGCGCAAGGCTCGCCTATGGCAGAGCATCTTGGTGCCAGGAACTCTGCCAGAGCTAGAGATCTGCCGTACTGGAGTCGCACTTAGCTTCGTGAAGCAGGGATTTCAGCTTGACGGGGACTTGCTGCCTCCTCTTCCCCCGAGGAGGCTCGCTTCCCTGCTGGCTGTGCACTCGCCTATCAGGCGGGGCGCAGGGCTCCTCCAGCAGGTCTTGCCTCAGGGGCTGCTTCCCCTGAGTTGGGGCTGTGGGCAGGAACCCAGACACGCAGGATCAGGCCCCAAACACCTGCACATGTCTCTGCTGGGAGGAGAGTGCTAGGGAACCTACGTCTGTCATACACTTTCTGGGCACCCAAGGAATCAGCCTCCGTGTGTGCGGGGCTGAAAACCCCAGCCAGGGGCCCTGGGAGCCTGGTGCTCTCCGTGTGGCGCTGAATCTGGGCGGCCAAGCAACCGCTGGAGGAGCCCTGCAGTTGCCCTTCCCTTCCCTCTGACAGAATTCTCACTGCTGGAGCCCTTGGCAGTGTGCAACCCACCAGCCCCTAAGCTCTCCTTAAGGAGGACTGGGACCTAAGTGCAAAGGCAAGGCAGGATTGGAGCTGAGGCAAGAAAGGCGCCAGTGGCGACTCCCAGGCTCCTGCTGCCTGCTCCTTCCTGGAGAGGCAGCCTAAAAGCAAGGCAAGTCTGGGCAAGGCTAGCCCCCGGCAGAGCAGCCTCGCGCCAGGAACTCTGCCAGATCGGGGCTCTGAGCAGAGCTAGAGCTCTGCCGTACTGGAGGCGCACTTAGCTCCGTGCAAGCAGGGCTTTCAACTTGACGGGGCTGGGCTGCCTCCTCTTCCCCCGAGGAGGCTCGCTTCCCTGCTGGCTGTGCACTCGCCTATCAGGCGGGGGCGCAGGGCTCCTCCAGCAGGTCTTGCCTCAGGGGCTGCTTCCCCTGAGTTGGGGCTGTGGGCAGGAACCCAGACACGCAGGATCAGGCCCCAACCACCTGCACATGTCTCTGCTGGGGAGGAGAGTGCTAGGGAACCTACGTCTGTCATACACTTTCTGGGCACCCAAGGAATCAGCCTCCGTGTGTGCGGGCTGAAAACCCCAGCCAGGGGCCCTGGGAGCCTGGTGCTCTCGGTGCGGCGCTGATTCTAGGCGGCCTAGAAACCGCTGGAGGAGCCCTGCAGTTGCCCTTCCCTTCCCTCTGACAGAGCTCTCACTGCTGAAGCCCTTGGCAGTGTGCAACCCACCACCCCCTAAGCCCTCCCCAACCACGCCTGGCACCTATGTGCAAAGGCAAGGCAGGATTGGAGCTGAGGCAAGGAAGGCACCAGTGGCGTCTCCCAGGCTCGCTCAGACAGCTCCTTCCTGGGGAGGGAGCCTAAAAGCAAGGCAAGTCTGGGCAAGGCGAGCCCCGGCCGAGCAGCCTCGCGCCAGAAACTCTGCCAGATCGGGGCTCTGAGCAGAGCTAGAGCTCTGCCGTACTGGAGGCCCACTTAGCTCCGTGCAAGCAGGGCTTTCCTCTTGACTGGGCTCGGCTGCCTCCTCTTCTCCCGAGGAGGCTCGCTACACTGCTGGCTGTGCTCTCGCCTATCAGGCGGGCGCGCAGGGCTCCTCCAGCAGGTCTTGCCTCAGGGGCTGCTTCCCCTGAGTTGAGGCTGTGGGCGGGAACCCAGACACGCAGGATAAGGCCCCAACCACCTGCACATGTCTCTGCTGGGGAGGAGAGTGCTAGGGAACCTACGTCTCTCACACACTTTCTAGGCACCCACGGAGTCAGCCTCTGGGAGTGTGGGGATGCAAAACCCAGCCAGGGGCCCTTGGAACCTGGTGCTCTCCGTGCGGAGCTTTGTCTGGGCGGCCAAGGAACCGCTGAAGGAGCCCTGCTGTTGCCCTTCGCTTCCCTCTGACAGAGCTTTCACTGCTGGAGCCCTTGGCAGTGTGCAACCCACCAGCCCCTAAGCCCTCCTCAAGGACGCTTGGGACCTAAGTGCAAAGGCAAGGCAGGGGTAGAGCTGAAGCCAGGAAGGCGCCAGTGGCGTTTCCGAGCCTCACACAGCCTGCTCCTTCCTGGGGAGGGAGCCTTAAAGCAAGGCAAGTCTGCGCAAGGCTCGCCTATGGCAGAGCATCTTGGTGCCAGGAACTCTGCCAGATCGGGCCTCTGAACAGAGCTAGAGATCTGCCGTACTGGAGTCGCACTTAGCTTCGTGTAAGCAGGGATTTCAGCTTGACGGGGACTTGCTGCCTCCTCTTCCCCCGAGGAGGCTCGCTTCCCTGCTGGCTGTGCACTCGCCTATCAGGCGGGGGCGCAGGGCTCCTCCAGCAGGTCTTGCCTCAGGGGCTGCTTCCCCTGAGTTGGGGCTGTGGGCAGGAACCCAGACACGCAGGATCAGGCCCCAAACACCTGCACATGTCTCTGCTGGGGAGGAGAGTGCTAGGGAACCTACGTCTGTCATACACTTTCTGGGCACCCAAGGAATCAGCCTCCGTGTGTGCGGGGCTGAAAACCCCAGCCAGGGGCCCTGGGAGCCTGGTGCTCTCCGTGTGGCGCTGAATCTGGGCGGCCAAGCAACCGCTGGAGGAGCCCTGCAGTTGCCCTTCCCTTCCCTCTGACAGAATTCTCACTGCTGGAGCCCTTGGCAGTGTGCAACCCACCAGCCCCTAAGCTCTCCTTAAGGAGGACTGGGACCTAAGTGCAAAGGCAAGGCAGGATTGGAGCTGAGGCAAGAAAGGCGCCAGTGGCGACTCCCAGGCTCCTGCTGCCTGCTCCTTCCTGGAGAGGCAGCCTAAAAGCAAGGCAAGTCTGGGCAAGGCTAGCCCCCGGCAGAGCAGCCTCGCGCCAGGAACTCTGCCAGATCGGGGCTCTGAGCAGAGCTAGAGCTCTGCCGTACTGGAGGCGCACTTAGCTCCGTGCAAGCAGGGCTTTCAACTTGACGGGGCTGGGCTGCCTCCTCTTCCCCCGAGGAGGCTCGCTTCCCTGCTGGCTGTGCACTCGCCTATCAGGCGGGGGCGCAGGGCTCCTCCAGCAGGTCTTGCCTCAGGGGCTGCTTCCCCTGAGTTGGGGCTGTGGGCAGGAACCCAGACACGCAGGATCAGGCCCCAACCACCTGCACATGTCTCTGCTGGGGAGGAGAGTGCTAGGGAACCTACGTCTGTCATACACTTTCTGGGCACCCAAGGAATCAGCCTCCGTGTGTGCGGGGCTGAAAACCCCAGCCAGGGGCCCTGGGAGCCTGGTGCTCTCGGTGCGGCGCTGATTCTAGGCGGCCTAGAAACCGCTGGAGGAGCCCTGCAGTTGCCCTTCCCTTCCCTCTGACAGAGCTCTCACTGCTGAAGCCCTTGGCAGTGTGCAACCCACCACCCCCTAAGCCCTCCCCAACGACGCCTGGCACCTATGTGCAAAGGCAAGGCAGGATTGGAGCTGAGGCAAGGAAGGCACCAGTGGCGTCTCCCAGGCTCGCTCAGACAGCTCCTTCCTGGGGAGGGAGCCTAAAAGCAAGGCAAGTCTGGGCAAGGCGAGCCCCCGGCCGAGCAGCCTCGCGCCAGAAACTCTGCCAGATCGGGGCTCTGAGCAGAGCTAGAGCTCTGCCGTACTGGAGGCCACTTAGCTCCGTGCAAGCAGGGCTTTCCTCTTGACTGGGCTCGGCTGCCTCCTCTTCTCCCGAGGAGGCTCGCTACACTGCTGGCTGTGCTCTCGCCTATCAGGCGGGCGCGCAGGGCTCCTCCAGCAGGTCTTGCCTCAGGGGCTGCTTCCCCTGAGTTGAGGCTGTGGGCGGGAACCCAGACACGCAGGATAAGGCCCCAACCACCTGCACATGTCTCTGCTGGGGAGGAGAGTGCTAGGGAACCTACGTCTCTCACACACTTTCTAGGCACCCACGGAGTCAGCCTCTGGGAGTGTGGGGATGCAAAACCCAGCCAGGGGCCCTTGGAACCTGGTGCTCTCCGTGCGGAGCTTTGTCTGGGCGGCCAAGGAACCGCTGAAGGAGCCCTGCTGTTGCCCTTCGCTTCCCTCTGACAGAGCTTTCACTGCTGGAGCCCTTGGCAGTGTGCAACCCACCAGCCCCTAAGCCCTCCTCAAGGACGCTTGGGACCTAAGTGCAAAGGCAAGGCAGGGGTAGAGCTGAAGCCAGGAAGGCGCCAGTGGCGTTTCCGAGCCTCACACAGCCTGCTCCTTCCTGGGGAGGGAGCCTTAAAGCAAGGCAAGTCTGCGCAAGGCTCGCCTATGGCAGAGCATCTTGGTGCCAGGAACTCTGCCAGATCGGGCCTCTGAACAGAGCTAGAGATCTGCCGTACTGGAGTCGCACTTAGCTTCGTGTAAGCAGGGATTTCAGCTTGACGGGGACTTGCTGCCTCCTCTTCCCCCGAGGAGGCTCGCTTCCCTGCTGGCTGTGCACTCGCCTATCAGGCGGGGCGCAGGGCTCCTCCAGCAGGTCTTGCCTCAGGGGCTGCTTCCCCTGAGTTGGGGCTGTGGGCAGGAACCCAGACACGCAGGATCAGGCCCCAAACACCTGCACATGTCTCTGCTGGGGAGGAGAGTGCTAGGGAACCTACGTCTGTCATACACTTTCTGGGCACCCAAGGAATCAGCCTCCGTGTGTGCGGGGCTGAAAACCCCAGCCAGGGGACCTGGGAGCCTGGTGCTCTCCGTGTGGCGCTGAATCTGGGCGGCCAAGCAACCGCTGGAGGAGCCCTGCAGTTGCCCTTCCCTTCCCTCTGACAGAATTCTCACTGCTGGAGCCCTTGGCAGTGTGCAACCCACCAGCCCCTAAGCTCTCCTTAAGGAGGACTGGGACCTAAGTGCAAAGGCAAGGCAGGATTGGAGCTGAGGCAAGAAAGGCGCCAGTGGCGACTCCCAGGCTCCTGCTGCCTGCTCCTTCCTGGAGAGGCAGCCTAAAAGCAAGGCAAGTCTGGGCAAGGCTAGCCCCCGGCAGAGCAGCCTCGCGCCAGGAACTCTGCCAGATCGGGGCTCTGAGCAGAGCTAGAGCTCTGCCGTACTGGAGGCGCACTTAGCTCCGTGCAAGCAGGGCTTTCAACTTGACGGGGCTGGGCTGCCTCCTCTTCCCCCGAGGAGGCTCGCTTCCCTGCTGGCTGTGCACTCGCCTATCAGGCGGGGGCGCAGGGCTCCTCCAGCAGGTCTTGCCTCAGGGGCTGCTTCCCCTGAGTTGGGGCTGTGGGCAGGAACCCAGACACGCAGGATCAGGCCCCAAACACCTGCACATGTCTCTGCTGGGGAGGAGAGTGCTAGGGAACCTACGTCTGTCATACACTTTCTGGGCACCCAAGGAATCAGCCTCCGTGTGTGCGGGGCTGAAAACCCCAGCCAGGGGCCCTGGGAGCCTGGTGCTCTCGGTGCGGCGCTGATTCTAGGCGGCCTAGAAACCGCTGGAGGAGCCCTGCAGTTGCCCTTCCCTTCCCTCTGACAGAGCTCTCACTGCTGAAGCCCTTGGCAGTGTGCAACCCACCACCCCTAAGCCCTCCCCAACGACGCCTGGCACCTATGTGCAAAGGCAAGGCAGGATTGGAGCTGAGGCAAGGAAGGCACCAGTGGCGTCTCCCAGGCTCGCTCAGACAGCTCCTTCCTGGGGAGGGAGCCTAAAAGCAAGGCAAGTCTGGGCAAGGCGAGCCCCCGGCCGAGCAGCCTCGCGCCAGAAACTCTGCCAGATCGGGGCTCTGAGCAGAGCTAGAGCTCTGCCGTACTGGAGGCCCACTTAGCTCCGTGCAAGCAGGGCTTTCCTCTTGACTGGGCTCGGCTGCCTCCTCTTCTCCCGAGGAGGCTCGCTACACTGCTGGCTGTGCTCTCGCCTATCAGGCGGGCGCGCAGGGCTCCTCCAGCAGGTCTTGCCTCAGGGGCTGCTTCCCCTGAGTTGAGGCTGTGGGCGGAACCCAGACACGCAGGATAAGGCCCCAACCACCTGCACATGTCTCTGCTGGGGAGGAGAGTGCTAGGGAACCTACGTCTCTCACACACTTTCTAGGCACCCACGGAGTCAGCCTCTGGGAGTGTGGGGATGCAAAACCCAGCCAGGGGCCCTTGGAACCTGGTGCTCTCCGTGCGGAGCTTTGTCTGGGCGGCCAAGGAACCGCTGAAGGAGCCCTGCTGTTGCCCTTCGCTTCCCTCTGACAGAGCTTTCACTGCTGGAGCCCTTGGCAGTGTGCAACCCACCAGCCCCTAAGCCCTCCTCAAGGACGCTTGGGACCTAAGTGCAAAGGCAAGGCAGGGGTAGAGCTGAAGCCAGGAAGGCGCCAGTGGCGTTTCCGAGCCTCACACAGCCTGCTCCTTCCTGGGGAGGGAGCCTTAAAGCAAGGCAAGTCTGCGCAAGGCTCGCCTATGGCAGAGCATCTTGGTGCCAGGAACTCTGCCAGATCGGGCCTCTGAACAGAGCTAGAGATCTGCCGTACTGGAGTCGCACTTAGCTTCGTGTAAGCAGGGATTTCAGCTTGACGGGGACTTGCTGCCTCCTCTTCCCCCGAGGAGGCTCGCTTCCCTGCTGGCTGTGCACTCGCCTATCAGGCGGGGCGCAGGGCTCCTCCAGCAGGTCTTGCCTCAGGGGCTGCTTCCCCTGAGTTGGGGCTGTGGGCAGGAACCCAGACACGCAGGATCAGGCCCCAAACACCTGCACATGTCTCTGCTGGGGAGGAGAGTGCTAGGGAACCTACGTCTGTCATACACTTTCTGGGCACCCAAGGAATCAGCCTCCGTGTGTGCGGGGCTGAAAACCCCAGCCAGGGGCCCTGGGAGCCTGGTGCTCTCCGTGTGGCGCTGAATCTGGGCGGCCAAGCAACCGCTGGAGGAGCCCTGCAGTTGCCCTTCCCTTCCCTCTGACAGAATTCTCACTGCTGGAGCCCTTGGCAGTGTGCAACCCACCAGCCCCTAAGCTCTCCTTAAGGAGGACTGGGACCTAAGTGCAAAGGCAAGGCAGGATTGGAGCTGAGGCAAGAAAGGCGCCAGTGGCGACTCCCAGGCTCCTGCTGCCTGCTCCTTCCTGGAGAGGCAGCCTAAAAGCAAGGCAAGTCTGGGCAAGGCTAGCCCCCGGCAGAGCAGCCTCGCGCCAGGAACTCTGCCAGATCGGGGCTCTGAGCAGAGCTAGAGCTCTGCCGTACTGGAGGCGCACTTAGCTCCGTGCAAGCAGGGCTTTCAACTTGACGGGCTGGGCTGCCTCCTCTTCCCCCGAGGAGGCTCGCTTCCCTGCTGGCTGTGCACTCGCCTATCAGGCGGGGGCGCAGGGCTCCTCCAGCAGGTCTTGCCTCAGGGGCTGCTTCCCCTGAGTTGGGGCTGTGGGCAGGAACCCAGACACGCAGGATCAGGCCCCAAACCACCTGCACATGTCTCTGCTGGGGAGGAGAGTGCTAGGGAACCTACGTCTGTCATACACTTTCTGGGCACCCAAGGAATCAGCCTCCGTGTGTGCGGGGCTGAAAACCCCAGCCAGGGGCCCTGGGAGCCTGGTGCTCTCGGTGCGGCGCTGATTCTGATTCTAGGCGGCTAGAAACCGCTGGA
>NW_017213484.1:0-15572 GCF_001704415.2 Capra hircus | reverse complement strand
TCATTATTCCAGGGGCAATTTCCCCTGGAGCCCGGGCCATAGGGAGCGGCTCCACACTCCCAGGGAAAGGCAGAGCCACAGCCACACATCTGTCCCATCCCCTTTGCTCTGTAGGAGAGCTTCTAGTGAGCCCTAGGTCTGTCAGGAAAATTCTTGCTCCTATGGGACACATTCTATGTGTGAAACTGCATCCAGGACCTAGGGGCCACAGGCGCCTGTTTCTCTCGGGGGCGGAGGGGTGGGGGCCCTGAAGCAGTGCGGCCCAGCAACAGCTTCCACATCCATCCAATTGCTCTTTTCTTACCTCTGATAGAAACTAGCTTTGTTCCAGCCTTTGCAATTTGGAGGCAAGCGGGCCCCACTTCCTCCCCAAGGAGGCATGGGACCTACTCTGAGTGGAAAATGGCCCCTCACGGAGCTGAACCCAGGAAGGCACCCAGTCATGTCTGACACATTCCTGCATCCTGCTTCTTCATGAGCAATACCGCTATAAGCTAGGAATGTCTTTCCAAGGCTCAGAAAGGACAGGGGAGATGCATGGTGCTGCCTCTGGAATTTCGGTCCTCTGAGCAGACCTGGAGGTCTCCCCTTGAAGGAGCTAACCAGTTTCTTCCAAATACAGGCTTGCAAACACACACTGGGTGGCTGCCTCTTCTTCCCTGAAGGACGATCACTTTCCCCGCATCCTGTGAACTCTGCATCCCAGCCTGCTGGAAAAGCGCTTCTTGGAGGTCATTTTTCAGGGACAATTTTCCCTGGAGCCCGGGGCCGTAGGGAGGGCCCCATGCTCGCTGGGAAAGGCAGAGTCACATCCACAGTCTGTTCTACCCCTTTTGCCCTGTAGGAGAGCTCTAGTGAGCCTAGATCTGTCAGGAAAATTCTTGGCTCCTATGGGGACACACCCTGTGTGTTAACCTGCATATCGGACCTAGGGGCCACAGGGCGCCTGTTCCTCTCGGGGGGGACCCTGAAGTGGTGCGGCCCAGCAACAGCCTGAACATCCATCCGATTGCTCTTTTCTTCCTTCTGATAGAGCTAGCTTTGCTTCTCGCTTTGGCATTTCGGAAGCCAGGGGGAGCCCCACCGCTGTTGTCCTGGGGTCTATTGGAGGTACCGGGTCTATTGGACACCAGCATGGCACCCGACCCCCTCAGACACACTCCCGCAGCCTCCTTCCCCATGGGCAGGACTGTTCTGACCTAGGAATGTGTTCCCAAGGCTCAGAAAATGCAGGGAAACACACGGCCCTGACTCTGGAACTGAGGCCGTTGGAGCAGGCCTGGAGGTCTGACGTCTGAGACGCCAAACACTTGCTGCAAGATACAGGTGTGAAAACACACTCTCTGGGGCTGCCTTTCCTTCCTCCAAGGAAGAGAGCTTTTCCAGTCTCCTCCGTGCTGAGTCATACAAGGCTGGAAAGGTCTGGCTTAGAGGGCATTTCTCAGCGGCAATGGCCCCTGAGGCCCTGCACCCAGGGAGGGATCCTACCCTCCCAGGGGAAGTCAAAGCAACCTCCAAACAGCTGTTCTATCATATTTCCTCTGCAGGAGGGAGCTAGTGAGCCCAGGTCTGTCTGGAACGTTCTTGGATCCTGCGGGGAAATCATCCTGGGAGCCCACCTGGATACCAGTCGTAGGGGCTAAAATTCGCATTTTCCTTCCTTGGAGCCCTAACGCAGTACAGCCTAGCAACTGCTTGAAAATCCATCCTGTTGCTGTTTTCTTCCCTCTGACAGAGCGAGCTTTGCTCCCCATTTTGGGATTTCAGAAGCAAGGTGGTGGCCTGCAACTCCTTGCCTGGGGTCCATTGGAGGTGCAAGGTGCCCTCGACCAGGTGACCCCAGCATGACACCTGGCCCCCCTCAGACACACTCCCGCAGCAGTCCCCATGGGCAGGACTGCTCTCAACTAGGAATGTGTTTGCAAGGCCAGGAAACTGCAGGGAGACACAAGGCCCTGATTCTGGAATTGAGTCTGTTGGAACAGGCCTGCAGGTCTTCTGTCTAACAAGCCAAACACTTGCTGCAAGATACAGGCCTGAAAACACACTCTTGGGCTGCCTTTCCTTCCTCCAAGGAAGAGAGTTTTCTCAGCCTCCTGTGGGCTGAGAGTCACACAGGGCTGAAAAGCACTTGCTGGGAGATTCTTTTTCATTGGCCATGGCCCCTGAGGCCCTGTGCTCAGGGAGGGCTCCCTCCCTCCCAGGGAAAGTCAAAGGAAGCTCCAAACGGCTGTTCAATCATGTTTCTGAGAGAGTCATTGCCAAGGCAGGTTTCTAAGAAGTTCAAGGGTCCCCAAGGAGAGAGGGGTCTAGAATTCTCAAGGAGGAAGAAAGGACAAACTGTTTTTCCCTCTACATTCCTTAGGATTATATAACAATCATGCATCCTTCTTGAGGACGGTCTCTGGAAAAAACCTTCTGGCTAATCCTGTTATCTTAAAATGTCAATTATGGGAGTAGGTCTAGTGAGTCTTTACAACCTCCAGACATTCTTTTGTTCGTCATAACTTATTGGAGAGTATATAACTCCATTACTAACACTAGCAAGGGGGTACGTTTTCTGCCCCTTGTGATGTCTCTGTCAGAAGCTTTCTCTATCTCCTTTATACTTTAATAAAACTCTATTGCACAAAAGCTCTGAGCAATCAAGCCTCGTCTTGGGCCCTGGATTGAATTCTTCTCCTCCATAAGCCAAGAATCCCAGCATCTTTTCGTGGTTCAGCAACAATATTTCATTTCCTCTGCAGGAGAGAGCTAGTGAGCTTAGGTCTGTCTGGAACATTCTTGGATCCTGTGGGGAAAATATCCTGTGCACACATCTGGATACTGGGCCTAGAGGCCAAAATTCGCATTTCTTTCCCGGGGAGCCCTAACGTGGTGTGACTTAGCAACTGCTTGAAAATCCATCCCATTGCTGTTTTCCTCCTTCTGACAGAGCTGGCTTTGTTCCCTGCTTTGGGATATCTCAACCGAAGGGCCGGTCCATAGCTACTCGCCTGGGGCCCATTGGATGTGCAAGGTGCCCTCGACTAGGTGACCCTAGCATGGCACTCAGCCCGCTCAAACACACTCCCGAGGCTTCTTTCTCATGGGAAGCACTGCTCCAACCTAGGAATGTGTCTGCAATGCTTGGAAAGTGCAGTGAGACACACAGCCCTGACTCTGCAATTGAGGCCCTCAGAGCAAGCCTGCAGCTCTGATGTCTGAGAAGCAAAACACTTGCTGCAAAGAGAGGCCTGAAAACACACTCTCTGTGGATGACTTTCCTTCCTCTAAGGAAGATAGTTTTCCCAGTCTCCTGCTTCCTGAATGTCACACAGCTGGAATGCGCTTGCTTGGAGGTCGTGATTCAGTGGCAATGACCCCTGAGGCCCTTTGCCCAGGGAGGGCTCCCACACTCACAGGCAAATCAAAGCAACTTCCAAGTGAGTCAGCTCTTCACATCAAGTGGCCAAAGTATTGGAGTTTCAGGTTCAGTATTAGTCCTTCCAATCTATATTCAGACCTGATTTCCTTTAGGATGGAGTGGTTGCGTCTCCTTGTAGTCTAAGCGACCTACAAGCATCTTCTCCAACACCACAGTTCAAAAGCATCTAATTTTCAGCTGTCACTTTCTTTATAGTACATCTTTCATATCCATCCATGACATATGGAAAAACCATAGCCTTGACTGGATGGATCTTTGTTGGCAAAGCAACGTCTCGGCTTTTTAATATGCTGTCTAGTTTGGTCATCACTTTTCTTCCAAGTCATAAATATGTTTTAAGTTCATGGAGGCAGCCATCACCTGCAGTGATTTCCAAGCCCCCCAAAATAGTCTGCTGCTGTTTCCAATGTGTTCCCATCTATTTGCCATGAAGTGATGAGACTGGATGCAATGATTTTAGTTTTCTGAATGCTGAGCTTTAAGCTAACTTTTTCACTCTCCTCTTTCACTTTCATCAGGAGACTCTTTAGTTCTTCTTCACTTTCTGCCATAAGGGTGGTGTCATCTGCATATCTGAGATTCTTGATATTTCTCCCAGCAATCTGGATTCCAGCGTGTGCTTCCTCCAGCCCAGTGTTTCTCATGATGTACTCTGCATATAAGTTAAATAAGCAGGGTGACAATACACTGCCTTGACATATTCCTTTTCCTATTTAGAACCAGTCTGTTGTTCCATGTCCAGTTCGAACTGTTTCTTCCTGACCTGCATACAGGTTTCTCAAGAGACAGGTCAGGTGGTCTGGTATTCCCATCTCTTTCAGAATTTTTCCCAGTTTATTGTGATCCACACAGTCAAAGGCTTTGGCATAGTCAATAAAGCAGAAATAGATGTCTTTTTTTCTGGAACTCTCTTGCTTTTTCAATGATCCAGTGGATGTTGGCAGTTTGATCTCTGGTTTCTCTGCATGTTTTAAATCCCTCTTGAACATTTGGAAGTTCACAGTTCATGTGAACTTGGAGAATTTTGAGCATTACTTTACTAGTGTGTGAGATGAGTGCAATTGTGCAGCAGCTTGAATATTCTTTGTCATTGCCTTTCTTTGGGATTGGAATGAAAACTGACCTAATGACTAGATGTTTTCAATTGCATATGCTGAAAGAACTGGCTGTGCAGTTTTGAAGAAAAAAAAATCATTTTAACCCATTTTCTCTGAAGTGCAAGGCATATCATGGCCATCCCTGAATCATAAAGTCACCTTTTCTTTATGTAGTCATAGTTTCATGCCTAAATTATAGGCCAACTCATGCTCAAATTGACTCTGATGTCAGGGGCAGATCAACTAATAAAAAGCTTGGATTGTCCCTCTGGAGGAAAGTGAGATCTTTGTCCCACGAGAAGAATCTGAAGGGTTAAGGGAACTTGCAAGAGTGGGGAAAGCTTAGTCCATCCTACATGTACCAAAATCTTAAATAAGGCTTATTTGCTTTACCGAAGTAAACAAACAGATGATGAAAACAATTATAAATCAATGAAAGGTAAAGAAACTCATAGTCTGTTATCAAAAATTGCATTCTAAGAAAACTTTGTTCTCTTAACCTAGAGAGGAGACTAAATTCCATCTGGTACCAGCTTACCAGAAGACAAACAAACAAACAAACAAATTATCGGTAAGCTTAAAAAATGTATATTCCATATATCTTGAAGTAGCAGTATTTCTGTAAAGGCATCAGTGTGAAATCATAGAAGACATGGTTAAAACCTGATTAAATAGAAATTGACAATGTAATCTGGTCACTGCTGCGACTTGAAATGCTTTAATATGATAACTGGAATTATAACTGACAGCATTTGACCAGGACATATCAGATTTTCACGGATGTCAGTTAATTTCTAGGATATCTATATTAGGAACTGAAGGAATCTTTGAACCTAGGAAAGAAAACAACAGTCTCAAAGGCCCTTGCTGAATATCTATCAGCAAGGAATGTCTTTGCAAGGATCGCAAAATGAAGGGAAAATACACCGACCTGCCTCTGCAACTTCGGTCCTCTGAGCAGATCTGGAGGTCTCCCTTTGTATAAGCTAACCTGTTCCTTCCAAATAGAGGTTTGCAACACAAAACAAGTGGCCGCCTATTCTTCCTCGAAGGAGGATCTCTTTCCCCACATCCTGCGAACTCCCTTTCCCAGCCTCCAGGAAAAGCGCGTCTTGCAGTTCCTTTCAGAAAATCCTATGGACGGAGAAGCCTGGTAGGCTGCAGTCCGTGGGGTCGCTGAGGGTCGGACACGACTGAGCGACTGCACTTTCATTTTCACTTTCATGCATTGGAGAAGGCAATGGCAACCCACTTACTGTTCTTGCCTGGAGAATCCCAGGGACGGGGGAGCCTAGTGGGCTACCGTCTATGGCGTCGCACAGAGTCGAACACGACTGAAGCAACTTAGCAGCAGCAGCAGCAGCAGTTCCTTTCTTAGGGGCAGTTATCCCTGAGATTGGGACCTGGAAAGGCAGAGCCACCTCCACACACACGTCTTTTCTGTCCCCTTTCCTCTGGAGGAGAGCTCTAGTGAGCCTAGGTCTGTCAGGAAAATTCTTGGCTTTGACGGGATCCCACCCAGTGTGTGAACCTGCATACCCGACCTAGGGGCCACAGGGCACCTGTTTTGCTCGAGTGGGTCCTGGAGGGGTGCAGCATAGCAAGAGCTTAAAAATCCATCCAATTTGTCTTTTTTTTTAACCTCGGGGAGAACGAGTTTGCTCCACCTCCACCCTTTGGCAGTGTGGAGGGAAGAGGGCACCACCCTCTCCCAAAGGGGACATAGGGCCTACCAGGAGAGAAAGGCCCCTTGAGGAGCTGAGCCCAGGTAGGCAGCCAGTGATGTCAAGCACACTCCCGCTGCTTGCTTCTTCATGGGCACTCCCACGATCTGCTAGGAATGTCTTTGCAAGGATCTCAAAGGGAAGGGGAGATACATGGCCCTGTCTCTGGAACTTCAGTCCTCTGAGCAGATCTGGAGGTCTTGAGTTGTATAAGCAAACCTGTTCCTTCCAAATAGAGGCTTGCAAACACACCCCCGGTGGTTGCCTCTTCTTCCCCGAAGAAGTCTTTCTTTCCCCACATGCTGCGAACTCCCTGTCCCAACCTCCAAGAATAGCGCTTCTTGCCATTCCTTTCTTAGAGGCAGTTATCCCTGAGCTTGGGGCCGTAGGGAGTAGCCCCACACTCACAGGGAAAGGCAAAGACTCCTCCATACATCTCCTCTATCCCCTTTGCTCTGGAGGAGAGCTCTAGTGAGCCTAGGTCTTTCAGGAAAATTCTTGGCTTGGACAGGATCTCACCCTGTTTGTGAACCTGCATACCCAACCAGGGGCCACAGAGCACCTGTTTCAGTAAAGTGGGCCCTGAAAGGGTGCAGCCTAGCAAGAGCTTGAAAACCCATTCAATTGCTGTTTTTGTACCTCTGACAGAGCGAGCTTGGCTCCACCCTTTGGCAGTGAGGAGAAAAGAGGCATGACACCCTCCCCAAGGGGACATGGGGCCTATTCGAGAGGAAAGGCCCCTTGTGGAGATGAGGCCAGGAAGGCACACAGTCGTGTCAAACACACTCCCACTGCTTGCTTCTTCAGGGGCACTCCCGCTATCAGCTAGGAATGTCTTTGCAATGATCACAAAGGGAAGGGGAGATACAGGGCCCTGCTTCTGGACCTCCGGTGCTCTGAGCAAATCTCGAGGTCTCCCGTTGTTGGTCAAGGTCAAGGTCAAGTTCAAGTTCAAGGTCAAGTTCAAGTTCAAGGTCAAGTTCAAGTTGAAGTTCAAAGTCAAGTTCAAGTTCAAAGTCAAGGTCAAGGTCAAGTTCAAGTTCAAGGTCAAGTTCAAGTTCAAGTTCAAGTTCAAATTCAAGTTCAAGGTCAAGGTCAAGTTCAAGTTGAAGTTCAAGGTCAAGTTCAAGGTAAAGTTCAAGTTGAAGTTCAAGGTCAAGGTCAAGTTCAAGCTCAAGGTCAAGGTCAAGTTCAAGGTCAAGGTCAAGGTCAAGTTCAAGTTCAACGTCAAGTTCAAGTTCAAGTTCAAGGTCAAGTTCAAGTTCAAGTTGAAGTTAAAGTTCAAGGTCAAGGTCAAGTTCAAGTTCAAGGTCAAGGTCAAGGCCAATTTCAAGTTCAAAGTCAAGGTCAAGGTCAAGTTCAAGGTCAAGGTCAAGTTCAACTTCAAGGGCAGGGCAAGGCCAAGCCCAAGACCAAGGCAAGGGCAAGGGCAAGGGCAAGGCCCAGGCCAAGGCAAAGGCCAAGGCCACCAAAGCGAAGCCCAAACCCCGTAACGCCTGACAAAAGGCAGAAGCCACTAGGCCCCTGTGCAGAGGAAGCCACTGAAGGCAGCAAGGCCACAGAGCTCCCCGACTCCCATTCCCACAGGAAGATGTGAGGATAAAGGGCCTCATCCCAGCACAGCACCCGCTCCCACCACCCCGCAACCCCGGCCCCCGCCCCCCGCAGCACGCCCCCTGAAACAACACTGTCTTCCCAGAAAAGAGAACGGAGAAGCCATGTGTGTGCCAAAGGAGCAAGATGAACGAACGATGCCACGCCCTCCGAATTTGGGCACACCTGACGCCTCGAACCCCAGGCCTGGCCGATGGGTCCCAGCCGTTCTCGGGTAGGAGGGGGGTCAACACATTGGCCGAGAGCCCTTGCCCAGGCCACCCGCAAATCCCCTGAGATGTGATCCGACCACAGGGACCGAGGGCAAACGTACCGCTTGAGGTGCTGGAGGAGCCGAACCAAGCCATGGTGGGAGAGGCACACGGGCACGCTGCAGACTGCTGGCCGAGTGGGCGGGGACCCAGCAGCTTAGGACTCTGGAGAACGGGAGGCGTCTCCGCCACCATTGACGTCAATAGGGTTTGGGTGGGTAGATGGTGGGCGTCGCCCCTGGCCTCTTTCCAAGCAGAGACCCTGGACGGAGTCCCGTGGAGCGAGTGGGCTTTTCCCGGGCACGGCTGAGCCCTGGACCGCCAAGATCCCCGTTGGGGTGGGCGGGCAGTTCGCGCGCTTTGGTTTGTGGCCCTCCCTCGCAGCGGGGGGTGGGATCAACCCCGGGTGGATCAATCAGGGGCCCTCAGCAGTGCCAAGGGAGCTCACCGCCCAGGAAACGCCCCAAGGTCCCTTTGAATTGGCCACCAACGCCCCCTTTCCCAGCCTGCCTTGCTCTGGGATTTCCCGCCTTTTCACATTCCACAGGTCCCTGGGCCTCGACTGTCCCCCGCTGGCTCCTCCGAGGCATTCCGGGACACCAGACGCTCTCTCCAGCGCTTCCACCTAGATGCCTCGCTGTCCTCGCCTCCGTTTGCCCCATGCCCCCTCCCCAACTCCTCCATGGGCTCTTGGCATCCTTTCCCTACAGCAGTCCCAGAGTGCCACCGCCGAGGGCTTTGAGTTGCCTGGAGCCCAAGGCTCCGGCCAGAGACCTGAGGGGCCAGCGTCTGGACTGGCAGCTAATGCCATTTGGGGCTTTTCTCACGTGGAGCCTGAGGCCCGCACCTCCGCGGGCAACCCCCCAGCGCGAGTGCCCTGGAGACACCCGCCCAAGGGGACAGTGTATCCCCTACTGTGGGGAAGGAGGTTCCTGTTTTCCCTGCACTGGTTCGACTTTCACGCCGAGGATCGACTCACACCATGGTGGCAAGTGGAATAGCCCTGTGGGAAAGCCTCATGGGAAAGACTCCAGGGAAAGCCACAGATTCCTTGATCCACGAGAAGGGAAGCGTGACACTGCTGCTACCGCTCGGGAGGAAAGCGCACGTGCATGACCCCACTCGAGCCGAGGACTGACGCAAGCTTGGGAGACTCCAGAAGTACGCCAAGATCCATGTCAGCACTGGAGAGGAATCCTCAGGTTCCGGTCCCGACTCCACACAAGGTCTTAGGCCCCGGCATCGACGGGAGAGGAATCCTGAGAGGCCCCCTAGTACCTCGCATGGGGACTGGCCTTTCCTGAGGTCACCAGAGCGGGTCCCTGAGGTCTCCGTCGTAACTCGAGAGCACCTGCCACAACTCGAGAAAATCCAGGAGGTTCTCCCCTGCAGGCGAGATGAGGCCCGTTTCCACTGAGGTGTCTCGAGGCTAATCACACGTGAACTTTGGAACTTCTAAAGAGTCTTTCACAGTCATGCTGCAACTCAAGAAGTTCCCCGACATACCCGTCTCCACTCAAGAGGAAGCACGAGGGTCCCGGCCACATCCAGAGGAGCTCCGTTTCCGGCTCGTAGCTCGAGATGAGGGATCCTTTCCCTACTTGGTCGGGAAAGAATTTCCGGCACTTCCCATCGCATCTCAAGAGGAGGCGCTCTCCAAAGGAAAGGGGAGAGGAACTGCAGGGTCGTGCCACCATTCCAAGACTCCCCCAGATGTCTCAGTCCATTCCATAGGAACCTGTTTTCCCTGCACTGCCTCGGCTTTCACGCCGAGGATCGATTCACACCACCGAGACACGTGGGACAGCCCTGTGGAGAGCCTCGTGGGAAAGACTCGAGGGAAAGTCACAGATCCCTTGGTCCACGCAAGCAGAAGCGTGACACTGCTGCTACAGCATGGGAGGAAAGGGCACGCTCATGCCCCCACTCGAGACGAGGCCTGAATCCCCTGGGGAGACTCCAGAGGTAGCCCAAGATCCATGTCAGCACTGGAAAGGAATCCTCAGGTTCCGGTACCGACTGCACACAAGGTCTTAGGCCCCGACATCGACAGGAGAGGAATCCCGAGAAGCCCCCGAGCAACTCGCATGGGGACTGGCCTTTCCTCAGGCCACCAAAGCGGGTCCTTGAGGTCCAGGTCGTAAGTCGAGAGCACCTGCCGCAACTCGAGAATATCCAGGAGGTTCTCCCCTCCAGGTGAGCTGAGGCCCATTTCCGCTAAGGCGTCACGAGGCTAATCACACCTAAACTTTCGAACTTCCAAAGAGTCCTTCACACCCTTGCTTCAACTCAAGAAGTTCCCCGACATACCCGTCTCCACTTGAGAGGAAGCACAAGAATCCCCCCCATATCCAGTGGAGCCCCTTTTCTGCCTCATAGCTCGAGAGGAGGGATCCTTTCAGTGCATGGTCGGGAAAGAATTCCCGGCGTTCCCGTCGCATCTCAAGAGGAGGCGCTCTCCACAGGAAAGGCGAGAGGAACTCCAGGGTCATGCCACCATTCCCAGAGTCCCCCATGATGTCTCAGTCCATTCCAGGGAAACCTGTTTTCCTGGCACTGCCTCCACTTTCAAGCCGAGGATCGACTCACACCACGGTTGCACGAGGGAAAGCCCTGTGGGAAAGCCTCGTGGAAAGCCTCGTGGGAAACGCTCGAGGGAAAGCCACTGATCCCTTGATCCACACGAAGGGAAGCGTGACACTGCTGCTACAGCTCTGGAGGAAAGCACACGTGCAAGCCCCCCCTCGAGACGAGGACTGACTCCCCTGGGGAGACTCCAGAAGTACCCCAAGATCCATGTCAGCACTGGAGAGGAATCCTCAGGTTCCGGCACCGACACGACACAAGGTCTTAGGGCCCGGCATCGATGGGAGAGGAATTCCGAAAGGCCTCTGAGCAACTCGCATGGGTACTGGCCTTTCCTGAGGCCACCAGAGCGGGTCCCTGAGGTCCCCGTCCTAAGTCGAGAGCACCTGCCGCAACTCGAGAAAATCCAGGAGGTTCTCCCCTCCAGGCGAGATGAGGCCCTTTTCCGCTGAGATGTCTCGAGTCTAATCACACCTAAACTCGGGAACTTCGAAAGGGTCCTTCACACCTTTGCTTCAACTCAAGAAGTTCCCCGACATACCCGTCTCCACTCGAGAGGAAGCACGAGAGTCCAGCCCACATTCAGATGAGCCGTGTTTCCGCCTCCTAGCTCGAGAGGAGGGATCCTTTCCCTGCGTGTCCGGAAAGAATTCCCGGCGTTCCCGTCGCATCTCAAGAGGAGGGGCTCTAAACAGTAAAGGTGAGAGGAACTCCAGGTCGTGCCACCATTCCCTGAATGCCCCGGATGTCTCAGTCCATTCCAGGGAAACCTGTTTACCCTGCACTGCCTCCGACTTTCAATCCGAGGATAGAGTCACACCACGGTGGCACGTGGGAGAGCCCTGTGGGAAAGCCTCGAGGGAAAGCCTCGTGGGAAAGCCTCGAGGTAAAGCCACAGATCCCTTGATCCACGTGAAGGAAGCGTGACACTGCTGATAGAGCTTGGAAGGTAAGCGCACGGGCATGCCCCCACACGAGACGAGGACTGACTCCCAGGGGAGACTCCAGAAGTACCCCAAGATCCATGTCAGCACTGGAGAGAAATCCTCAGGTTCCAGCACCGACTCCACACAAGGTCTTAGGCCCGGCATCAACAGTAGAGGAATCCCGAGAGGCCCCCGAGCAACTCGCATGGGGACTGGCCTTTCCTGAGGCCACCAGAGCGGGTCCCTGAGGTCCCCGTCGTAAGTCGAGAGCACCTGCCGCAACTCGAGAGAATCCAGGAGGTTCTCCCCTCCAGGCGAGATGAGGCCCATTTCCGCTGAGGGTCTCGAGGCTAATCACACCTAACCTCTGGAACTATCCAAAGAGTCCTTCACATCCTTGCTGCAACTCAAGAAGTTCCCCGACATAACCGTCTCGACTCGAGAGGAAGCACGAGAGTCCCACCCACATCCAGAGGAGTCCCGTTTCCTCCTCATAGCTCGAGAGAGGGATCCTTTCCCTGTGTGGTCGGGAAAGAATTCCCTTGGCGTGCCCGTCGAATCTCAAGAGGAGGCGCTCTCCACAGGAAAGGCGAGAGGAACTCCAGGTTCATACCACCATTCCCAGAGTCCCCCAGATATCTCAGTCCATTCCAGCGAAACCTGTTTTCCCTGAACTGCTTCGAATTTCAAGCCGAGGATCGACTCACACCACAGTGGCACGTGGGACAGCCCTGTGGGAAAGCCTCGTTGGAAAACCTAGAGAGAAAGCCTCGAGGGAAAGCCACCGATCCCTTGATCCACGCGAAGGGAACCGTGACACTGCTGCTACAGCTCAGGAGGAAAGCGCACAGGCATGCCCCCAATCGAGACGAGGTCTGACTGCCCCTGGTGAGACTCCAGAAGTACCCCAAGATCCATGTCAGCACTGGAGAGGAATCCTCAGGTTCCAGCACCGACTCGACACAAGGTCTTAGGCCCTGGCATCGACGGGAGAGGAATCCCGAGAGGCCCCCGAGAAACTTCGCATGGGGACTGGCCTTTCCTGAGGCCACACAGAGCGGGTCCCTGAGGTCCCCGTCGTAAGTCCAGAGCACCTGCCACAACTCGAGAAAATCCAGGAGGTTCTCCCCTCCAGGCGAGATGAGGCCCATTTCCGCTGAGGCGTCTCGAGGCTAGTCACACCTAAACTCTGGAACTTCCGAAAGGGTCCTTCACACCCTTGCTGCAACTCAAGAAGTTCCCCGACATACCCGTCTCCACTCGAGAGGAAGCACGAGAGTTCTGCCCACATCCAGAGGAGCCCCGTTTCCGCCTACCTAGCTCGAGAGGAGGGATCCTTTCCCTGCGTGGTCGGAAAGTATTCCCGGCGTTCCCGTCGCATCTCAAGAGGAGGCGCTCTCCACAGGAAAGGCGAGAGGAACTCCAGGGTCGTGCCACCATTCCCAGAGTCCCCCAGATGTCTCAGTCCATTCCAGGGAAACCTGTTTTCCCTGCACTGCCTCGACTTTCTAGCCGAGGATCGACTCACACGACGGTGGCACGTGGGACAGCCCTGTGGGAAAGCCTCGTGGGAAAGCCTCGTGGGAAAGCCTCGAGGGAAAGCCACAGTTCCCTTGATCCACGCGAAGGGAACCGTGACAATGCTGCTGCAGCTCGGGAGGAAAGCGCACGTGCATGCCCCCACTCGAGACGAGGACTGGACTCCCCTGGGGAGACTCCAGAAGTACCCCAAGATCCATGTCAGCACTGGAGAGGAATCCTCAGGTTCCGGCACCGACTCCACACAAGGTTTAGGCCCCGGCATCGTCGGGAGAGGAATCCCGAGGGGCCACCGAGCAACTCGCATGGGGACTGGCCTTTCCTGAGGCCACCAGAGCGGGTCCCTGAGGTCCCCTTCGTAAGTCGAGAGCACCTGCCGCAACTCGAGAAAATCCAGGAGGCTTTCCCCTCCAGGGGAGATGAGGCCCATTTCCGCTGAGGCGTCTCGAGGCTAATCACACCTAACCTCTGGAACTTACAAAGGGTCCTTCACACCCTTTCTGCAACTCAAGAAGTTCCCCGACATACCCGTCTCCACTCGGAGATGAAGCACGAGATTCCCTCCCACATCCAGAGGAGCCCCGTTTCCGCCTCCTAGCTCGAGAGGAGGGATCATTTCCCTGCGTGGTCGGGAAAGAAATCCCGGCATTCACATCGCATCTCAAGAGGAGGCGACTCTACACAGTAAAGGCGAGAGGAACTCCAGGGTCGTGCCACCATTCCCAGCGTTCCCCCAGATGTCTCAGTCCATTCCAGGGAAACCTGTTTTCCCTGCACTGCCTCGACTTTCACGCCGAGGATCGACTCACACCACGGTGGAACGTGGGACAGACCTGTGGGAAACCCTCGTGGTAAAGCGTCGAGGGAAAGCCACAGATCCCTTGATCCACTGCGACGGGAAGTGTGACACTGCTGCTACAGTTCGTGAGGAAAGCTCACGTGCATGCCCCCACACGAGATGAGCACTGACTCCCCAGGGGAGACTCCAGAAGTACGCCAAGATCCATGGTCAGCACTGGAGAGGAATCCTCAGCTTCCAGCCCCGACTCCACACAAGGTCTTAGGCCCCGACATCGACGGGAGAGTAGTCCCGAAAGGCCCTCTTGCAACTCCCATGGGCACTGGCCTTTCCTGAGCCACCAGAGCGGGTCCCTGAGGTCCCCGTCGTAACTCGAGAGTCCCTGCCCAACTCTAGAAAATCCAGGAGGTTCTCCCCTCCAGGCAAGATGAGGCCCATTTCCTCTGAGGTGTCTGGAGGCTCATCACACCTAAACTCTGGAAATTCCAAAAGGGTCCTTGCTTCAACTCAAGAAGTTCCCCGACATACCCGTCTCCACACGAGAGGAAGCACGAGGGTCCCGCCCACATTCAGAGGAACCCCGTTTCCGCCTGGCAAGCTCGAGATGAAGGATCCTATCCTGCTTAGTCAGGAAAGATTTTTCCGGCATTCTTGTGCATCTCAAGAGCAAGGGCTCTCCAATAGGAAAGGCGAGAGGAACTCCAGGGTCGTGCCACCATTCAGAGTCCCCCAGATGTCTCAGTCCATTTCAAGGAACCTGTTTTCACTGCACTGCCTCGACTTTCACGCCGAGGATCCACTCACACCATGGTGGCACGTGGGACAGCCCTGTGGAAAGCCTCGTGGGAAAGCCTCGAGGGAAAGCCACAGATCCCTTGATCCCCGCGACGGGAAGCGTGACACATCTGCTTCACTGTCCCTGAGGTCACGGTCGTAAGTCGAGAGCACCTGCCTCAACTCGAGAAAATCCAGGAGGTTCTCTGCTCCAATCGAGATGAGGCCCATTTTCTCTGCGGCGTCTCGAGAGTAATCACCTAAACTCTAACTCTCCAAAGGGTCCTACACACCCTTGCTACAACTCAAGAAGTTCCCGACATACCGGTCTCCACTCCAGAGGAAGCACGAGGGTCCCGGCCACTCCAGAGGAGCTCCGTTTCCGCCTCCAAACTCGAGATGAGGGATCCTTCCCTGCTTCCTCGGGAAAGAATTCCCCGACGTTTCCGATGCATCTCAAGAGGGAGGCGCGCTGCACAGGAAAGGCGAGAGGAACTCATGGGTAGTGCCACCATTCCAAGAGTGCCCCAGATGTCTCAGTCCATTGCAGAGGATCCTGTTTTCCCTGCACTGCTTCGACTTTCACGCCGAGGATCGACTCACACCACGGTGGTGCGTGGAGAGCCCTGTGGGAAAGCCGTGGGAAAGCCTCGAGGGGAAAGCCACAGATACCTTGATCCACGCGGAAGGGAAGCGTGACACTGCTGCTACAGCACGGGAGGAAAGCGCACGTGCATGCCCCCCCACTCGAACTAGGACTGACTCCCCTGGGGAGACTCGAGAAGTACCGGCCAAGATGCATGCCAGCCTGGAAGAGGAATCCTCAGGTTTCCGG
>NW_017213483.1:0-15573 GCF_001704415.2 Capra hircus | reverse complement strand
TGGATAGGAACTCCAGGGTGTGCCACCATTCACAGAGTCGCCCAGATGTCTCAGTCCATTCCAGAGTAAAACTGTTTTCCTGCACTGCCTCGAATTTCACGGCGAGGATCGACTCACACCACGGTGGCACGTGGGATAGCCCTGTCGGAAAGCCTCGTGGGAAATCCTCTTGGGAAAGCCTCGAGGGAAAGCCACAGATCCCTTGATCCACGCGAAGGGAAGCGTGACACTGCTGCTACATCTCGGGAGGAAAGCGCACGTGCATGCCCCCACTCGAGACAAGGACTGACTCCCCTGGGGAGACTCCAGAAGTACCCCAAGATCCATGTCAGCACTGGAGAGGAATCCTCAGGTTCTGGCACCATCTCCACACAAGGTCTTAGGCCTCGGCATCGACGGGAGAGGAATCCCGAGAGGACCCCGAGCAATTCGCATGGGGACTGGTCTTTCCTGAGGCCACCAGAGCAGGTCCCTGAGGTCCCGGTCGTAAGTTGTGAGCACCTGCCTCAACTGGAGAAAATCCAGGTGGTTCTTCCCTCCAGGCGAGATGAGGCCCATTTCCGCTGAGCCATATCTCAGGCTAATCACACCTAACATGTGGAACTTCCAAAAGTTCCTTCACACCCTTGCTGCAACTCAAGAAACTCCCCGACATACCCGTCTCCAGAGGAGAGGAAGCACGAGGAGTCCCGCCCACATACCAGAGGAGCACCGATTTCCGCCTCCCTAGTTCGAGAGGAGGGATCCTTTCCTGCGTGGTCGGGAAAGAATTCCCGGCGTTCCCATCGCATCTCAAGAGGAGGCGCTCTCCACAGGAAAGGCGAGAGGAAATCCAGGTTCGTGCCACCATTCCCAGAGTCACCCAGATGTCTCTGTCCATTCCAGGGAAAACTGTTTTCCCTGCAATGCCTCGACTTTCAAGCCGAGGATCGACTCACACCACGGTGGCACGTGGGACAGCCCTGTGGGAAAGGCCTCGTGGGAAAGCCTCGAGGGAAAGCCACTGATCCCTTCGATCCACGCGAAGAGAAGCGTATCACTGCTGCTAGAGCTCGGGAGGAAAGCGCACGTGCCTGCCCTCACTCGAGTCGATGTCTGACTCCCTGGGGAGACTCCAGAAGTACCCCAAGATCCATGTCACACTGGAGAGGAATCCTCAGGTTCCGGCACCGACTCCACACAAGGTCTTAGACCCCGGCATCGATGGGGCAGGTATCCCGAGAGGGCCCCGAGCAACTCGCATGGGGAATGGCCTTTCCTGAGGCCACCAGATGCGGGTCCCTGAGGTCCCGTCGTATGTCGAGAGCACCTGCCACAACTCGAGAAAATCCAGGAGGTTCTCCCCTCCAGGCGAGATGAGGCCCATTTCCGCTGAGGCGTCTCGAAGCTAATCACACCTAACCTCTGGAACTTCCAAAGGGTCCTTCACACCCTTTGCTGCAACTCAAGAAGTTCCCCGACATACCCGTCTCCACTCGAGAGGAAGCACGAGAGTCCCGCCCACATCCAGAGGAGCCCCTTTTCTCCCTCATAGCTCGAGACGAGGGATCCTTTCACTGTGTGTCGGGAAAGAATTCCTGGGGTTCCCGTCGCATCTCCAGAGGAGGCGCTCTCCACAGGAAAGGCGAGAGGAACTCCAGGGTCGTGCCACCATTCCAGAGTCCCCCAGATATCTCAGTCCATTCCAGGGAAACCTGTTTTCCCTGCACTGCCTCGACTTTCAAGCCGAGGATCGACTCACACCACGGTGGCACGTGGGACAGCCCTGTGGGAAAGCCTCGTGGGAAAACCTCGTGGGAAATCCTCGAGGGAAAGCCACAGATCCCTTGATCCACACCAAGGGAAGCGTGACACTGCTGCTACAGCTCCGGAGGAAAGCACACGTGCATGCCACCACTGGAGACGAGGACTGACTTCCCTGGGGCAGACTCCAGAAGTCCCTCAAGATCCTTGTCAGCACTGGAGAGGAATCCTGAGGTTCCGGCACCATCTCCACACAATGTCTTAGGCCCTGGCATCGACGGGAGAGGAATCCTGAGAGGCCCCCGAGCAATTCGCATGGGGACTGGTCTTTCCTGAGGCCACCAGAGCAGGTCCCTGAGGTCCCGGTCGTAAGTTGTGAGCACCTGACTCTGGAGAAAATCCAGGAGGTTCTCCCTCCAGGCGAGATGAGGCCCATTTCCGCTGAGGCGTCTTGGGCTAATCACACCTAACATCTGGAACTTCCAAAAGCGTCGTTCACACCCTCGCTGCAACTCAAGAAGTTCCCCGACATACCCGTCTCCACTCGAGAGGAAGCACAGGAGTCCCTGCCCACATCCAGATGGAGCCCCGTTTCCGCCTCATAGCTCGAGAGGATGGGATGCCTTTCGCTGCGTGGTCGGGAAAGAATTCCCGGCGTTCCCGTCGCATCTCAAGAGGAGGCGCTCTCCACAGGAAAGGCGAGAGGAACTCCAGCGTTCGTGCCACCATTCCCAGAGTCCCCAGATGTCTCAGTCCATTCCAGGGAAAACTGTTTTCCCTGCACTGCCTCGACTTTCAAGCCGAGGATCGACTCACACCACGGTGGCACGTGGGACAGCCCTGTGGGAAAGCCTCGTGGGAAAGCCTCGAGGGAAAGCCACTGATCCCTTGATCCACGCGAAGGGAAGCGTACACTGCTGCTAGAGCTCGGGAGGAAAGCGCACGTGCCTGCCCCCACTCGAGACGAGGATCTGACTCCCCTGGGGAGACTCCAGAAGTACCCCAAGATCCATGTCAGCACTGGAGAGGAATCCTCAGGTTCCGGCACCGACTCCACACAAGGTCTTAGGCCCCGGCATCGACGGGAGAGGAATCCCGAGAGGCCCCGAGCAACTCGCATGGGACTGGCCTTTCCTGAGGCCACCAGAGCGGGTCCCTGAGGTCCCCGTCGTAAGTCGAGAGCACCTGCCCAACTCGAGAAAATCCAGGAGGTTCTCCCCTCCAGGCGAGATGAGGCCCATTTCCGCTGAGGCGTCTCGAGGCTAATCACACCTAACCTCTGGAACTTCCAAAGGGTCCTTCACACCCTTGCTGCAACTCAAGAAGTTCCCCGACATACCCGTCTCCACTCGAGAGGAAGCACGAGAGTCCCGCCCACATCCAGAGGAGCCCCGTTTCCGCCTCATAGCTCGAGAGGAGGGATCCTTTCCCTGCGTGGTCGGAAAGAATTCCCGGCGTTCCCGTCGCATCTCAAGAGGAGGCGCTCTCCACAGGAAAGGCGAGAGGAACTCCAGGGTCGTGCCACCATTCCCAGAGTCCCCCAGATGTCTCAGTCCATTCCAGGGAAACCTGTTTTCCCTGCACTGCCTCGACTTTCAAGCCGAGGATCGACTCACACCACGGTGGCACGTGGGACAGCCCTGTGGGAAAGCCTCGTGGGAAAGCCTCCTGGGAAAGCCTCGAGGGAAAGCCACAGATCCCTTGATCCACGCGAAGGGAAGCGTGACACTGCTGCTACAGCTCGGAAGGAAAGCAGCACGTTGCATGCCCCCACTCGAGACGAGGACTGACTCCCCTGGGGAGACTCCAGAAGTACCCCAAGATCCATGTCAGCACTGGAGAGGTATACTCAGGTTCCGGCAGTGACTCCACACAAGGACTTAGGCCCTGGCATCGACGGGAGAGGAATCCCGAGGGCCCTCAAGCAACTCCATGGGGACTGGCCTTTCCTGAGGCCACCAGAGCGGGTCCCTGAGGTCCCCGTCGTAAGTCGAGAGCACCTGCCTCAAGTCGAGAAAATCCAGGAGGTTCGACCCTCCAGGCGAGATGAGGCCCATTTCCGCTGAGGCGTCTCGAGGCTAATCACACCTAACATCTGGAACTTCCAAAGGGACCTTCACACCCTTGCTGCAACTCAAGAAGTTAAGCCGACTTACCCGTCTCCACTCGAGAGGAAGCACGAGAGTCCCGCCCACATCCAGAGGAGCCCCTGTTTCCGCCTCCTAGCTCGAGAGGAGGGATCCTTTCCCTGCGTGGTCGGGAAAGAATTCCCGGAGTTCCCTTCGCATCTCATGAGGAGGCACTCTCCACAGGAAAGGCGAGACGAACTCCACAGTCGTGCCACCATTCCCAGAGTCCCCCAGATGTCTCAGTCCATTCCAGGGAAACCTGTTTTCCCTGCACTGCCTCGGCTTTCAAGCCAAGGATGGACTCACACCATGGTGGCACGTGGGACAGCCCTGTGGGAAAGCCTCGTGTGAGAGCCTCGTGGGAAAGTCTCCAGGGAAAGCCACAGATCCGTTGATCCACGCGAAGGGAAGCGTGACACTGCTGCTACAGCATCGGGAAGAAAGCGCACGTGCATGCTCCCACTCGAGATGACGACCGACTCCATTGAGGAAACTCCAGAAGTACCCCAAGATCCATGTCAGCACTGGAGAGGAGTCCTCAGGTTCCGGCACCGACTCCACGCAAGGTCTTAGGCCCCGGCATCGACGGGAGAGGAATCCCGAGAGGCCCACGAGCAACTCGCATGGGGACTGGCCTTTCCTGAGGCCACCAGAGCGGGTCCCTGAAGTCCCCGTCCTAAGTCTAGAGTACCTGCCGCAACTCAAGAAAATCCAGGAGGTTCTCCCCTCCAGGCGAGATGAGGCCCATTTCCGCTGAGGCATCTCGAGGCTAATCACACCTAACCTCTGGAAATTCCAAAGGATCCTTCACACCCTTGCTGCAACTCAAGAAGTTCCCCGACATACCTGTCTCCACTCGAGAGGAAGCACGAGAGTTCTGCCCACATCCAGAGGAGCCCGTTTCCGCCTCCTAGCTCGAGAGGAGGGATCCTTTCCCTGCGTGGTCGGGAAAGAATTCCCGGCGTTCCCTTTGCATCTCAAGAGGAGGTCCTCTCCACAGGAAAGGCGAGAGGAAATCCAGGGTCGTGCCACCATTCCCAGAGTCCCCCAGATGACTCAGTCCATTCCAGGGAAACCTGATTTTCGTGTACTGCCTCGAATTTCAAGCCGAGGATAGACTCACACCACGGTGGCACGTGGGACAGCCCTGTGGGAAGGCCTCGTGGGAAAGCCTCGTGGGAAAGCCTCCTGGGAAAGCCTCGATGGAAAGCCACAGATCCCTTGATCCACGCAAAGGGAAGCGCCACACTGCTGCCACAGCTCGGGAGGAAAGCGCACGTGCATGCCCCCACTCGAGACGAGGACTGACTCCCCTAGGGAGACTCCAGAAGTACCCCAAGATCCATGTCAGCACTGGAGAGAAATCCTCACGTACCGGCACCGAATCCACAAAAGATCTTAGGCCCTGGGATCGACGGGAGAGGAATCCTGAGAGGCCCCCGAGCAACTCTCATGGGGACTGGCCTTCCCTGAGGCCAACAGAGCGGGTCCCTGAGGTCCCCGTCGTAAGTCGAGAGATCCTGCCGCAACTCGAAAAAATCCAGGAGGTTCTCCCCTCCAGGCGAGATGAGGCCCAGTTCCGCTTAGGCGTCTCGAGGCTAATCACACCTAACCTCTGGAACTTCCAAAGGGTCTTTCACACCCTTACTGCAACTCAGTAAGTTCCCCGACATACCCGTCTCCACTCGAGAGGAAGCACGAGAGTTCCGCCCACATCCAGAGGAGCCCCGTTTCCACCTCCTAGCTCGAGAGGAGAGATCCTTTCCCTGCTTGCTCGGGAAAGAATTCCCGGCGTTTCCGTCGCATCTCAAGGGGAGGCGCTCTCCACAGGAAAGGCGAGAGGAACTCCAGAGTCGTGCCACCATTCCCAGAGTCCCCCAGATGTCTCAGTCCATTCCAGGGAAACCTGTTTTCCCTGCACTGCCTCGACTTTCAAGCTGAGGATCGACTCACAACACGGTGGCACGTGGGACAGCCCTGTGGGAAAGCCTGTGGGAAAGCCTCGTGGGAAAGCCTTGTGGAAAGCCTCGTGGGAAATCCTCGAGCGAAAGCCACAGATCCCCTGATCCACACGAAGGGAAGAGCGACTCTGCTGCTACAGCTCGGGAGGAAAGCGCAGTTGCATGCCCCCACTCGAGACGAGGACTGACTCCCCTGGGGAGACTCCAGAAGAACCCCAAGATCCATGTCAGCACTGGAGAGGAATCCTCAGGTTCTGCCACCGACTCCACACAAGGTCTTAGGCCCCGGCATTGACGGGAGAGGAATCCCGAGAGGCCCCCGTGCAACTCGCATGGGGACTGGCCTTTCCTGAGGCCAACAGAGCGGGTCCCTGAGTTCCCCGTCGTAAGTCGAGAGCACCTGCCGCAACTCGAGAAAATCCAGGAGATTCCCCCTCCAGGCGATATGAGGCCCATTTGTGCTGAGGCGTCTCGAGACTAATCAGAGCTAACCTCTGGACCATCCAAAGGGTCCTTCACACCCTTGCTGCAACTCAAGAAGTTCCCTGACTTACCCGTCTCCACTCGAGAGGAAGCACGAGAGTCCCGCCCACATCCAGAGGAGCCCCGTTTCCGCCTCCTAGCTCGAGAGGAGGGATCCTTTCCCTGCGTGATCAGGGAGAGAATTCCTGGCCTTCCCGTCGCAACTCAAGAGGAGGCGCTCTCCACTAGGAAAGGCGAGAGGAACTCCAGGGTCGTGCCTCCATTCCCAGAGTCCCCCAGATGTCTCAGTCCATTCCAGGGAAACCTGTTTTCCCTGCACTGCCTCGACTTTCAAGCCGAGGATCGACTCACACCACGGTGGCACGTGGGACTGCCCTGTGGGAAAGCCTCGTGGGAAAGCCTCGTGGGAAAGCCTCGTGGGAAAGCCTCGAGCGAATGCCACAGATCCCCTGATCCACTCGAATGTAAGAGCGACACTGCTGCTACAGCTCGGGAGGAAAGCGTAGTTGCATGCCCCCACACGAGACGAGGACTGACTCCCCTGCGGAGACTCCAGAAGAACCCCAGATCCATGTCGGCACTGGAGAGGAATCCTCAGGTTCCAGCACCGACTCCACACAAGGTCTTAGGCCCCGGCATCGATGGGAGAGGAATCCCGAGAGGCCCCCGAGCAACTCGCATGGGGACTGGCCTTTCCTGAGGCTACCAGATCGGGTCCCTGAAGTCCCCGTCGTAAGTCGAGAGGCACGTGCCACAACTCGAGAAAATCCAGGAGGTTATCCCCTCCAGGCGAGATGAGGCTCCATTTCCGCTGAGGCGTCTCGAGGCTAATCACATCTAACATCTGGAACTTCCAAAGGGTCCTTCACACCCTTGCTGCAACTCAAGATAGTTCCCCGACATACCAGGCTCCACTCAAGAGGAAGCACGAGAGTCCCGCCCACATCCAGAAGAGCCCCGTTTCCGCCTCCTAGCTCGAGAGTAGGGATCCTTTCCCTGCGTGGTCGGGAAAGAATTCCCGGCGTTCCCGTCGCAACTCAAGAGGAGGCGCTCTCCACAGGAAAGGCGAGAGGAACTCCAGGGTCGTGCCACCATTCCCAGAGTCCCCCAGATATCTCAGTCCATTCCAGGGAAACCTGTTTCCCCTGCACTGCCTCGACTTTCAAGCCGAGGATCGACTCACACCACGGTGGCACGTGGGACAGCCCTGTGGGAAAGCCTCGTGGGAAAGCCTCGTGGGAAAGCCTCGAGGGAAAGCCACAGATCCCTTGATCCACGCGAAGGGAAGCGTGACACTGCTGCTACAGCTCGGGAGGAAAGGGCACGTGCATGACCCCACTCGAGACGAGGACTGACTCCCCTGGGAAGACTCCAGAAGTACCCCAAGATCCATGTCAGCACTGGAGAGGAATCCTCAGGTTCTGCCACCGACTCCACACAAGATCTTAGGCCCCGGCATTGACGGGAGAGGAATCCCGAGAGGCCCCCGTGCAACTCGCATGGGGACTGGCCTTTCCGGAGGCCAACAGAGCGGGTCCCTGAGGTCCCCGTCGTAAGTCGAGAGCACCTGCCGAAAATCGAGAAAATCCAGGAGATTCACCCTCCAGGCGATATGAGGCCCATTTGTGCTGAGGCGTCTCGAGGCTAATCACACCTAACCTCTGGAACTTCCAAAGGGTCCTTCACACCCTTGCTGCAACTCATGAAGTTCCCTGACTTACCCGTCTACCACTCGAGAGGAAGTACGAGAGTCCCGCCAACATCCAGAGGAGACCCGTTTCTGCCTCCTAGCTCAAGAGGGGGATCCTTTCCCTGCGTGGTCGGGAAAGAATTCCCGGCGATCCTGTTGCATCTCAAGAAGAGGCGCTCTCCACAGGAAAGGCGAGAGGAGCTCCAGGCTCGTGCCACCATTCCCAGAGTCTCCCAGATGTATCAGTCTATTCCAGGAGAAGCGAGTTTTCCCTGCACAGCCTCGACTTTCAAGCCGAGGATCAACTCACACCACGGTGGCACGTGGGACAGCCCTGTGGGAAAGCCTCGTGGGAAAGCCTCGTGGGAAAGCCTCGAGGGAAAGACACAGATCCCTTGATCCACGGAAGGGAAGCGTGACACTGCTGCTACAGCTCGGAAGGAAAGCGCACGTGCATGCCCCCACTCTAGACGAGGACTGACTCCCCTGGGGAGACTACAGAAGTACCCCAAGATCCATGTCCGCACTGGAGAGGAATCCTCAGGTTCCGGCAGTGACTCCACACAAGGTCTTAGGCCCCAGCATCGACGGGAGAGGAATCCCGAGGGGCCCCGAGCAACTCCATGAGGACTGGCCTTTCCTGAGGCCAGCAGAGCGGGTCCCTGAAGTCCCCGTCGTAAGTCGAGAGCACCTGCCGCAACTCGAGAAAATCCAGGAGGTTCGACCCTCCAGGCGAGATGAGGCCCATTTCCGCTGAGGCGTCTCAAGGCTAATCACACCTAACATCTGGAACTTCCAAAGGGTCCTTCACACCCTTGCTGCACCTCAAGAAGTTCCCCGACATACCCGTCTCCACTCGAGAGGAAGCACGAGAGTCCCGCCCAAATCCAGAGGAGCCCCGTTTCCGCCTCCTAGCTCGAGAGGAGGGATCCTTTCCCTGCGTGGTCGGGAAAGAATTCCCGGCGTTCCCTTCGCATCTCAAGAGGAGGCGCTCTCCACAGGAAAGGCGAGAGGAACTCCAGGGTCGTGCCACCATTCCCAGAGTCCCCCAGATGTCTCAGTCCATTCCAGGGAAACCTGTTTTCCCTGCACTGCCTCGACTTTCAAGCCGAGGATCGACTCACACCACGGTGGCACGTGGGACAGCCCTGTGGGAAAGCCTCGTGGGAAAGCCTCGTGGGAAAGCCTCGTGGGAAAGCCTCGTGGGAAATCCTCGAGGAAAGCCACAGATCCCCTGATCCACACGAAGGGAAGAGCGACTCTGCTGCTACAGCTCGGGAGGAAAGCGCAGTTGCATGCCCCCACTCGAGACGAGGACTGACTCCCCTGGGGAGACTCCAGAAGAACCCCAAGATCCATGTCAGCACTGGAGAGGAATCCTCAGGTTCTGCCACCGACTCCACACAAGGTCTTAGGCCCCGGCATTGACGGGAGAGGAATCCCGAGAGGCCCCCGTGCAACTCGCATGGGGACTGGCCTTTCCTGAGGCCAACAGAGCGGGTCCCTGAGTTCCCCGTCGTAAGTCGAGAGCACCTGCCGCAACTCGAGAAAATCCAGGAGATTCCCCCTCCAGGCGATATGAGGCCCATTTGTGCTGAGGCGTCTCGAGACTAATCAGAGCTAACCTCTGGACATCCAAAGGGTCCTTCACACCCTTGCTGCAACTCAAGAAGTTCCCTGACTTACCCGTCTCCACTCGAGAGGAAGCACGAGAGTCCCGCCCACATCCAGAGGAGCCCCGTTTCCGCCTCCTAGCTCGAGAGGAGGGATCCTTTCCCTGCGTGATCGGGAGAGAATTCCTGGCCTTCCCGTCGCAACTCAAGAGGAGGCGCTCTCCACAGGAAAGGCGAGAGGAACTCCAGGGTCGTGCCTCCATTCCCAGAGTCCCCCAGATGTCTCAGTCCATTCCAGGGAAACCTGTTTTCCCTGCACTGCCTCGACTTTCAAGCCGAGGATCGACTCACACCACGGTGGCACGTGGGACTGCCCTGTGGGAAAGCCTCGTGGGAAAGCCTCGTGGGAAAGCCTCGTGGGAAAGCCTCGAGCGAATGCCACAGATCCCCTGATCCACTCGAATGTAAGAGCGACACTGCTGCTACAGCTCGGGAGGAAAGCGTAGTTGCATGCCCCCACTCGAGACGAGGACTGACTCCCCTGCGGAGACTCCAGAAGAACCCCAAGATCCATGTCGGCACTGGAGAGGAATCCTCAGGTTCCAGCACCGACTCCACACAAGGTCTTAGGCCCCGGCATCGATGGGAGAGGAATCCCGAGAGGCCCCGAGCAACTCGCATGGGGACTGGCCTTTCCTGAGGCTACCAGATCGGGTCCCTGAGGTCCCCGTCGTAAGTCGAGAGCACCTGCCACAACTCGAGAAAATCCAGGAGGTTATCCCCTCCAGGCGAGATGAGGCTCATTTCCGCTGAGGCGTCTCGAGGCTAATCACATCTAACATCTGGAACTTCCAAAGGGTCCTTCACACCCTTGCTGCAACTCAAATAGTTCCCCGACATACCCGGCTCCACTCAAGAGGAAGCACGAGAGTCCCGCCCACATCCAGAAGAGCCCCGTTTCCGCCTCCTAGCTCGAGAGTAGGGATCCTTTCCCTGCGTGGTCGGGAAAGAATTCCCGGCGTTCCCGTCGCAATCTCAAGAGGAGGCGCTCTCCACAGGAAAGGCGAGAGGAACTCCAGGGTCGTGCCACCATTCCCAGAGTCCCCCAGATATCTCAGTCCATTCCAGGGAAACCTGTTTTCCCCTGCACTGCCTCGACTTTCAAGCCGAGGATCGACTCACACCACGGTGGCACGTGGGACAGCCCTGTGGGAAAGCCTCGTGGGAAAGCCTCGTGGGAAAGCCTCGAGGGAAAGCCACAGATCCCTTGATCCACGCGAAGGGAAGCGTGACACTGCTGCTACAGCTCGGGAGGAAAGGGCACGTGCATGACCCCACTCGAGACGAGGACTGACTCCCCTGGGGAGACTCCAGAAGTACCCCAAGATCCATGTCAGCACTGGAGAGGAATCCTCAGGTTCTGCACCGACTCCACACAAGATCTTAGGCCCCGGCATTGACGGGAGAGGAATCCCGAGAGGCCCCCGAGCAACTCGCATGGGGACTGGCCTTTCCTGGAGGCCAACAGAGCGGGTCCCTGAGGTCCCCGTCGTAAGTCGAGAGCACCTGCCGACAACTCGAGAAAATCCAGGAGATTCACCCTCCAGGCGATATGAGGCCCATTTGTGCTGAGGCGTCTCGAGGCTAATCACACCTAACCTCTGGAACTTCCAAAGGGTCCTTCACACCCTTGCTGCAACTCAATGAAGTTCCCTGACTTACCCGTCTCCACTCGAGAGGAAGTACGAGAGTCCCGCCAACATCCAGAGGAGACCCGTTTCCTGCCTCCTAGCTCGAGAGGAGGGATCCTTTCCCTGCGTGGTCGGGAAAGAATTCCCGGCGTTCCTGTCGCATCTCAAGAGGAGGCGCTCTCCACAGGAAAGGCGAGAGGAACTCCAGGGTCGTGCCACCATTCCCAGAGTCTCCCAGATGTACTCAGTCTATTCCAGAGAAGCGACTGTTTTCCCTGCACTGCCTCGACTTTCAAGCCGAGGATCGAACTCACACCACGGTGGCACGTGGGACAGCCCTGTGGGAAAGCCTCGTGGGAAAGCCTCGTGGGAAAGCCTCGAGGGAAAGACACAGATCCCTTGATCCACGGGAAGGGAAGCGTGACACTGCTGCTACAGCTCGGAGGAAAGCGCACGTGCATGCCCCCACTCGAGACGAGGACTGACTCCCCTGGGGAGACTCCAGAAGTACCCCAAGATCCATGTCAGCACTGGAGAGGAATCCTCAGGTTCCGGCACCGACTCCACACAAGGTCTTAGGCCCCGGCATCGACGGGAGAGGAATCCCGAGAGGCCCCCGAGCAACTCGCATGGGGACTGGCCTTTCCTGAGGCCACCAGAGCGGGTCCCTGAGGTCCCCGTCGTAAGTCGAGAGCACCTGCCGCAACTCGAGAAAATCCAGGAGGTTCTCCCCTCCAGGCGAGATGAGGCCCATTTCCGCTGAGGCGTCTCGAGGCTAATCACACCTAACCTCTGGAACTTCCAAAGGGTCCTTCACACCCTTGCTGCAACTCAAGAAGTTCCCCGACATACCCGTCTCCACTCGAGAGGAAGCACGAGAGTCCCGCCCACATCCAGAGGAGCCCCGTTTCCGCCTCCTAGCTCGAGAGGAGGGATCCTTTCCCTGCGTGGTCGGGAAAGAATTCCCGGCGTTCCCGTCGCATCTCAAGAGGAGGCGCTCTCCACAGGAAAGGCGAGAGGAACTCCAGGGTCGTGCCACCATTCCCAGAGTCCCCCAGATGTCTCAGTCCATTCCAGGGAAACCTGTTTTCCCTGCACTGCCTCGACTTTCAAGCCGAGGATCGACTCACACCACGGTGGCACGTGGGACAGCCCTGTGGGAAAGCCTCGTGGGAAAGCCTCGAGGGAAAGCCACAGATCCCTTGATCCACGCGAAGGGAAGCGTGACACTGCTGCTACAGCTCGGGAGGAAAGCGCACGTGCATGCCCCACTCGAGACGAGGACTGACTCCCCTGGGGAGACTCCAGAAGTACCCCAAGATCCATGTCAGCACTGGAGAGGAATCCTCAGGTTCCGGCACCGACTCCACACAAGGTCTTAGGCCCCGGCATCGACGGGAGAGGAATCCCGAGAGGCCCCCGAGCAACTCGCATGGGGACTGGCCTTTCCTGAGGCCACCAGAGCGGGTCCCTGAGGTCCCCGTCGTAAGTCGAGAGCACCTGCCGCAACTCGAGAAAATCCAGGAGGTTCTCCCCTCCAGGCGAGATGAGGCCCATTTCCGCTGAGGCGTCTCGAGGCTAATCACACCTAACCTCTGGAACTTCCAAAGGGTCCTTCACACCCTTGCTGCAACTCAAGAAGTTCCCCGACATACCCGTCTCCACTCGAGAGGAAGCACGAGAGTCCCGCCCACATCCAGAGGAGCCCCGTTTCCGCCTCCTAGCTCGAGAGGAGGGATCCTTTCCCTGCGTGGTCGGGAAAGAATTCCCGGCGTTCCCGTCGCATCTCAAGAGGAGGCGCTCTCCACAGGAAAGGCGAGAGGAACTCCAGGGTCGTGCCACCATTCCCAGAGTCCCCCAGATGTCTCAGTCCATTCCAGGGAAACCTGTTTTCCCTGCACTGCCTCGACTTTCAAGCCGAGGATCGACTCACACCACGGTGGCACGTGGGACAGCCCTGTGGGAAAGCCTCGTGGGAAAGCCTCGTGGGAAAGCCTCGAGGGAAAGCCACAGATCCCTTGATCCACGCGAAGGGAAGCGTGACACTGCTGCTACAGCTCGGGAGGAAAGCGCACGTGCATGCCCCCACTCGAGACGAGGACTGACTCCCCTGGGGAGACTCCAGAAGTACCCCAAGATCCATGTCAGCACTGGAGAGGAATCCTCAGGTTCCGGCACCGACTCCACACAAGGTCTTAGGCCCGGCATCGACGGGAGAGGAATCCCGAGAGGCCCCCGAGCAACTCGCATGGGGACTGGCCTTTCCTGAGGCCACCAGAGCGGGTCCCTGAGGTCCCCGTCGTAAGTCGAGAGCACCTGCCGCAACTCGAGAAAATCCAGGAGGTTCTCCCCTCCAGGCGAGATGAGGCCCATTTCCGCTGAGGCGTCTCGAGGCTAATCACACCTAACCTCTGGAACTTCCAAAGGGTCCTTCACACCCTTGCTGCAACTCAAGAAGTTCCCCGACATACCCGTCTCCACTCGAGAGGAAGCACGAGAGTCCCGCCCACATCCAGAGGAGCCCCGTTTCCGCCTCCTAGCTCGAGAGGAGGGATCCTTTCCCTGCGTGGTCGGGAAAGAATTCCCGGCGTTCCCGTCGCATCTCAAGAGGAGGCGCTCTCCACAGGAAAGGCGAGAGGAACTCCAGGGTCGTGCCACCATTCCCAGAGTCCCCCAGATGTCTCAGTCCATTCCAGGGAAACCTGTTTTCCCTGCACTGCCTCGACTTTCAAGCCGAGGATCGACTCACACCACGGTGGCACGTGGGACAGCCCTGTGGGAAAGCCTCGTGGGAAAGCCTCGAGGGAAAGCCACAGATCCCTTGATCCACGCGAAGGGAAGCGTGACACTGCTGCTACAGCTCGGGAGGAAAGCGCACGTGCATGCCCCCACTCGAGACGAGGACTGACTCCCCTGGGAGACTCCAGAAGTACCCCAAGATCCATGTCAGCACTGGAGAGGAATCCTCAGGTTCCGGCACCGACTCCACACAAGGTCTTAGGCCCCGGCATCGACGGGAGAGGAATCCCGAGAGGCCCCGAGCAACTCGCATGGGGACTGGCCTTTCCTGAGGCCACCAGAGCGGGTCCCTGAGGTCCCCGTCGTAAGTCGAGAGCACCTGCCGCAACTCGAGAAAATCCAGGAGGTTCTCCCCTCCAGGCGAGATGAGGCCCATTTCCGCTGAGGCGTCTCGAGGCTAATCACACCTAACCTCTGGAACTTCCAAAGGGTCCTTCACACCCTTGCTGCAACTCAAGAAGTTCCCCGACATACCCGTCTCCACTCGAGAGGAAGCACGAGAGTCCCGCCCACATCCAGAGGAGCCCCGTTTCCGCCTCCTAGCTCGAGAGGAGGATCCTTTCCCTGCGTGGTCGGGAAAGAATTCCCGGCGTTCCCGTCGCATCTCAAGAGGAGGCGCTCTCCACAGGAAAGGCGAGAGGAACTCCAGGGTCGTGCCACCATTCCCAGAGTCCCCCAGATGTCTCAGTCCATTCCAGGGAAACCTGTTTTCCCTGCACTGCCTCGACTTTCAAGCCGAGGATCGACTCACACCACGGTGGCACGTGGGACAGCCCTGTGGGAAAGCCTCGTGGGAAAGCCTCGTGGGAAAGCCTCGAGGGAAAGCCACAGATCCCTTGATCCACGCGAAGGGAAGCGTGACACTGCTGCTACAGCTCGGGAGGAAAGCGCACGTGCATGCCCCACTCGAGACGAGGACTGACTCCCCTGGGGAGACTCCAGAAGTACCCCAAGATCCATGTCAGCACTGGAGAGGAATCCTCAGGTTCTGGCACCGACTCCACACAAGGTCTTAGGCCCGGCATCGACGGGAGAGGAATCCGAGAGGCCCCCGAGCAACTCGCATGGGGACTGGCCTTTCCTGAGGCCACCAGAGCGGGTCCCTGAGGTCCCCGTCGTAAGTCGAGAGCACCTGCCGCAACTCGAGAAAATCCAGGAGGTTCTCCCCTCCAGGCGAGATGAGGCCCATTTCCGCTGAGGCGTCTCGAGGCTAATCACACCTAACCTCTGGAACTTCCAAAGGGTCCTTCACACCCTTGCTGCAACTCAAGAAGTTCCCCGACATACCCGTCTCCACTCGAGAGGAAGCACGAGAGTCCCGCCCACATCCAGAGGAGCCCCGTTTCCGCCTCCTAGCTCGAGAGGAGGGATCCTTTCCCTGCGTGGATCTGGAAAGAATTCCCGGCGTTCCCGATCGCATCTCAAGAGGAGGCGCTCTTGCACATGAAAGGCGAGAGGAAGCTA
>NW_017213482.1:0-25144 GCF_001704415.2 Capra hircus | reverse complement strand
GTCTCAATGAAGGGCAGGACTGCTGCCCCTGCATAACTCTATTTCTTTATGTACAACTTGGGGTATATAAGCTGACTTTGAAATCCAACCAGCTCATCCCTTTGTCATCTCCTTCTCCTTCTGTCTTCAATTTTTCCCAGCATCAGGGTCTTTTCAAATGAGTCAGTTCTTCACATCAGGTGGCCTAAATGCTGGAGCTTCAGCTTCAGTATCAGTCCTTCCAATGAATGTTCAGGACTTATTTCCTTTAAGATTGACAGGTTTGATCTCTTCGTTGTCCCAGGGACTCTCAAGAGTCTTCTCCAGCACCCCAGTTCAAAAGCATCATCAATCCCCACAAGGTGGCAGCATAAGTTCCTGGCATGCCTGGCCCTTTAATTAAATAATTGAAATCTCCACTAATCTCTCCACTTTCATTTGATAAAGAATGAACCTCAGTAGTGCTCAGCAAGCGAAGGGGTACTTTATATAACAGTCACTCTTGGCAAATTACGTGTTATTAATAATGGTCCAAGCTCTAATTTTTAACAAGAGCTCTAATTTAATACTACCACCACCAACAACAACAATAAATGGGGAATAAGTTAATTATGACATGATGAATCAAAGTAAAAGTAGTCTGAGAACAGAGTACTTCCAAGAAAAACAAGGGAGCTCATCCTGATATTCAACTGATAATTTGGTACAGGCCTTTAGTAAGAAAATTGGTGCAATGCTTAAAAAGATGGTGACACTTGTCTATTTGAAATTGATGAAAAATTTCTCCAGAAAGAAATGAACTAATTATAAAGCATTCACATGCTAAAAATGACAGTTATTTTGCATGGTCAAAAACACCAGCCCCAGATTAAAAAGAAACTGTAAATCTACCAATAAGAAGCTAGATGTTAAAACATAAGAAATATTTTTTAACCTTCTCCACTTCTTTATTCTTTCTGACACTTAGTTCCTATTTTATCACTCATATGACTAAAAAACAATGAGTCACATACCAACATCAGCTCCCTGTCACCACCCCTCACAGTTTCCCAGGGTCAGACACTGAGTTCCCTCCCTGCTCAGGCTTCAGGATCGGGCACTACTCAGCCGAGACCAGTAGAGGGCAGCACTCAGCAGCGCACACGTGCTGATCCAGTCAACCCTGGTTATCCGACTCAGGGGATGCTGACTCAACAAGGATCATCAGCTGAGCCCCCGCTCTGTACCAGACATAGTTGAAAACCCCATGAATAAATGGAGGCTACAACAGGACCATTTATTTTACATCTTCAAGATTGAGACCAAGTTCCATCATTTCATGAATGAGACCTGGGTCCCTGAAACCTGCCCCTACCTGCCCACCTGGCTCTCTAATGGATCAGGTTATAGAGAGTTCATGTCTATCTCCTGCCTCCCAACCCAGCAGGGGCTTCATTCAGATTCAGCTTCTCTTTAAAACCCCAATGTCTGTGTCCCCGTCCAAGGGATCTCTCACCCATGATCTAACCTGACAGCCATAATTACTAATGACCTCCCATAGGCAAGGCCAGGACAACATAACAGTCTGTTTTACAATACAAGTTGCACAAAAATCTGAGAACATGTTATTAAGTTCTTGAAAAAAAAAAAAAAAACAAAATAGCTCATTTTAAAATGCTGCATAATTTGGTACAAAAGAAATTTGGTAATGGGTCATTAAAAAATATATGTTAGCATTCACATGGAGTGGTATTTATAATGGAATTTTAGTGCTTTCCATAAATGCTTCAAGAGTACTGTGATGAGAAATACAAAACAAGAGGTAAATCTACCGGAATAAGGTATGAGAACTCTCAGGATAGGTCAGGCACCTTCTGTGCATTGCCATGTGCAACTGGCACAGGGCTGTGGTTTTATATATTCAGGAACATATTATCCTACTGTGCTATTGATGGAGATGGCAGGCACTTAATCAGAAGCTGGTGAAACACCAGGCATGAAAGACAGGAGGAGTCTACACACTCTAGACACTTGCCCTATGGTCCCCACTCTGACAGCAGCCAGGCTTCTGAGCTCTGCTCTGGAGAGTGGACCCTCTGGTAGAGACATCTCCTTCCTGAGTCCTCCCGGCTCTTGGGTGGGAACAGTTTCCTGCCTTTGCTAATTTCTGGGTTGTCTCACCCACCACCATTTTGCTGTTTCTGCTTTTGCCCACTCTTGTCATCTATGCAACTAATTCCCTGCATGGAACTCCCTCTCCCATGGTGGGGTTCTTTTCTCCTGACTAATCCACACTGATACAGGAGGATGTGCACAGAGGACCAGGGAACCACGGAGGCAGGAACATTTCAGTCATTGATAAAGGAGGCAGCATTGCATGTGCAGTTTTGAAAGTGGACCCTTGTTTTTTTCTGTTTGCCAGAAAGTCATAAATAAACCAAGTGTTGGAAAATCACCAGTTCTCCCTGTCAGTTTCCACACACTGCAGCCCTTCAACTAGGAATCACTGGTGCTCACTATGCCCACCTGCTGCTTCCTTCCTGCCCCTGGCTGCTACCAAAGTAGCCAGAACCATCCAGAAGCTTAGGATGGGGAGCCCCACTCTACCCCATAGCAAAGATCCAGATCATGGCCTCACTGCATGTACAATAAAGTGATCTGATAATCAAGGCAAAAAATGTACACTGATTCCCCAAAGCCTCTTTAACAACTGTCTGTGTATTCATTAGTTAAACCATTCCACACTGCAGCATTTTGACCATCCAGTCCTATAAATTCCAACATTATAAACACATGTACTTTAAATTCAAAATGTGCTAATACTTTGAAAGCTCTCTTGAAAATGAAATAAAGAGCAACATGTCAAACTTCTTAGGCTGATTTTTATGCTTAATCTCCATTAGCTGCAAACCTTATTCTGATTTTGAGAATTTTATAACATACTCTTAATATATGAGCAAATCACATTTTACACCATGTGGAAAACCTCATCATTCTCCCATAAACCTATGTCTCAGTTGTCAATTAGTAGTCATGATATTGGGGTGGAGGACTTGTTACCTTATCCCAAGAAGCAGTGAAATTGTTCATGTCACTATCCTTTCCATCTGATGCCAGCTGAGGGTTGAGCTGTATCTCATCAAGTAATAGGAAGTTCTACAGAAAAAGGAGAAACACAGATTGCTAAACTGCAAGAACAAGTACAAACAAAAATAGTTGCTTTTCTGGAATTTATAATAAAAGATTTTATACAGCCTACATATCATTTTGTCAGCTGTATGCAAACTAGTTTTGTTTCATATCAGAACATACTAAATAATATATATTATATAGAATAATATATATTATATGGTATACAAAATATATAATATAGTATATATAGTATGCATAGTGTTTTATATACATATGTATGTGTATATAAACATATTTATATATAAGCACATATAAGAATATTTTATATACAAACACTGTTATTTAATTGCTCAGTCAAGTATGACTCTTTTGAGACCTGCATGGGATTTTCTGGGCAAGAATACTGGAATCGGTTGCCATTTCCTTCTCCGGGGGATCTTCCCAACCCAGGGATCAAACCTGCATCTCTTGCATCTCCTGCATTGGCAGGAGGATTCTTTACTACTGTGCAACCTGGGAAGCCATATAAACACAAGGTTATTTATCACTAGTACCAACCTGGGAAGCCCTATATAAACATACAGATATATATAAATATAAAAACAGTTCCTGGCCATGAACAAATAGTGACTTTCTCAACAAGTATACTGGTTCCTCCTTAAAGAGAAATTATGACTCCAAACTTCAACACATTTACAACCTGGATATTTTTATTGTTTACCTTTTTGAGTTACTAACAACAAACAGGGAGAATTGGCTAGGAAACAATTCCACACTTACTTACTGAATCCCACCGAGGAGCCAAGCACCACGTGACACTTGCTAGGAACACAGCGAGGAAGGCCATGCCCAGGCCTTCAGGCATCAAGGGGCACAGGACAGGCTGGGACAACAAGACCAATGGCAGAGATGCCAAACGAAAACCCTGGCAATGCCTGTGTTGCATCCTGACCTTTCCCCAGACACTTAAACACACTTTGCCTTTCTCCTAATGTTTTAAGTCACTATCACTGGTTTTCCATTACTTATCACTTAAGTCTGTTATTCTAAAAGTGAAGTGCTCTTAAATTTCTCTTAAAAATATTTTACAAGGCATCTTTCCACAATCACGGTCTCTCTTCTTGGACACTGCCCTCTCTTCTACAACAGGAATGACTGTAGCTCCCACTTCTTGCCATGTTCACATTTGCTTAGCAGTTATTCAGTGAAATGTAGCTGATTATAACCAGCTCCTGAGAACCACTACAAAGCTAGCATAATCTTATGCAGGAAAACTCCCTCCTGTCCTACAAATGCTAGACATAATACAACAAGAAAAGCTACTATGGCAGAGAAACTGAGCAAACAACTGAGACAACCCCAGTGCCATCGCCTCCTCCAAGAACCATGAAAATGTGGCAGAGACTGCAGGCTGTCCTCAAAGTCTGCTCTCATTCTTCCCAAACCTCAGATTTTAGCTGCAAGTGGCAGCCTGGAAGGAGGCCCTCACTCTCTAGGCTCCCAAACAGATAGGAGCAGCCACGTGACTAAATTCATGTTAGTGGAGAGTGACAATGTCCAGAACCTTCCTCTGCCCCACGGCCTGGGCTTTGGAGGCTGCCAGCTTTGTGAAGGCCATACACAGTGGAGTAACAAGAAAGAGTCTGGGACCTCCCTAGTGATGCTGTTGATAGGAATCTGCCTGCCAATGCAGTGACGCGAATTTGATCCCTGGTCCAGGAGATTCTACATGCCACAGAGCAACTAAGCCCATGTCCCATGGCTCCTGAGTCTGAGCCCAAAGCCCAAGTGCCACAACTACCACAGCCTGGGCACCTGGAGCCCGTGCTCCACAAGAGAAGTCACTGCAATGAGAAGCTTGCTTGCCACAGCTAGAGAAAATCTGTGCAGCAAGGAAGACCCAGCACAGATAAAATTAAATTTTTGTTAGAAAAAAGAAAGAGTATGAGTCCCTAACACCATGGAGGATGATTCCCACAGAAAAAGTCTGCTGAAATCCTAAACTATTACCTCAAAATATGACTTAAAAACAGGGTTGCTGCAGATGTAATCAATTAAGGTGAGCTCACACTGGAGGAGGGTAGGCCCCAAATCCAATAGTAGTGTCCTTATAAGAAGAGAAAACCAGGGACACACACACTGGTAGGAAATGCCCGCGTGAGGGTGGAGACAGAAGCTGGGGTGATGGCAGTCACAAGCCAAGGAAGACCAAGGTTTTCCTGCAACAACCTAAGCTAACAGAGGCGAGGAAGGATTCCCTCTTGCAGGATTCAGAGGGATGGTGACCCTGCTGACTCCTTGACTTCAGACTTCTAGGCTCCAGGACTGAGACACAATCAATTTCTGAGGTTTTAAGCACCTGTTTGTGGTACTTGGTAACAGCAGCCCCAGGAAACCCATACAGAGCCTTAAAGGACACTTGCATGAGAGGAAAATAAACTATCTGTGTAAGCAGCTTTAACATGGGTAATTCTAGGACTTATGGGCAAACTGAGTCCAAACCAACATAAGAGGAAACTGAAATAAGCATCTGAGCATGTGGGAGAAAGAAAACAACACATACTCAGTAACCTATTACCCTAAAAATCATAAACACACTTCAAGTCCTTGACACCCAGAATATCATGCCTCCGAACCATAAATGTGATTGAGATCTTCTACTGCAAAAGAACAACTGGTAAAAACTGAACATGAAAACCTGCTTCTGCACAGGAAAAGAAAGACATCATGATCCCTGCATCTCTCTCAAAGACCAGCTGGTGGGAGACGCCATCCACTTGTTCCCTCTTCCTCTCATGCAGGCTCACTGAGAGCCTAACGCCTGGGCATGGCTCCTCCTCCCCACCTCGAGCCCGAGTCCAGCAGGAGATAGGGTGGACGGACGGCGGTCTGAGGACTCCTCTGCAGACTCTCAACCACCACAGCCCGAGTTCTCTCTCCACACCACCTCTTCTGTAGTCAGCCAGGTACCAGCTCTCACCTGTTCTGATACAGCTCATCCCTCTCCCAATGCTTTTCTCTCAAAACAATATTATTTCAGAATTCCACCCACTATTAACCACTGAAAATACTAATACAATTTTTCTTTTGCTGACTCCTTCACCAGCCCTCCCCAACACCACCAAACCAATCCCAACACCACTATTTCCTGATCTCTTTACAGCACCTCTGAGTGTCCACCACACTTAACACACCCAGAGATCCGTCAGTACCTACGTACACACTCCCCAGGTGGCCTCTGCCTGCGTGCCCTAAGTACTAACCCCACCCCTCCTTCTGAGTCCATCTCAAAGGCTAGCCCTCCATGGAACAACTCAGGATGATCCAGGCTGACACTGCCCTCCCTACCTCTGAATCCCCAGAGAGATAGTAAGTCACATAGAGGAGAGACACTACATCATTCATGCACCTACAGTCACAACTCCAACTGAGACCAAGCTTTGCACAGAGTCAACCCATCATGGGTAAGGCAAGGAACAGACTATAGGGCTGGTTCAAATCAGTACAGACACTGACTGTATGACTGCTATAGCCTTACACAGTTTGAGCTAACATGGCAACAAGCAAAAGGCTACACATGTATGTTATACATTTTGTCTTGACAGAAATTCCAATTTTAGCTTAAATGTGTTACCAAGACAAAAAACAATGTTAAGTATGTGCACAGTAGAACTGAAATTTTCCACTTTCAAAAAAGAAGAAAGTAAAGAACAAGCACTATGTAAGGAATTGAATCTGTTGAGTGCTTGTTCACAAATAATAGGTCTGAGTAGGGAAAGAGTCACAGGCTTCCAGGGGTTAAATGACACTCCGTTTAGCACATGACCAATTCATGAAGGTGCAGAAGTGCTGGCTGGATTCTTCTCCAGGACTTAGGCTAATGAAAGAGCTGAAATTAAATTTCTCTTAGACCCAGAATAGGTTCTTCAGGAAAGTATCAACATCAGAACTGTAGCCAAAATGATTGAGTTTTCAGTGGCTGGAAATGGAAAACATGCTTTATGAGCAATATAACCTCAGAGACACATTTTACGGCATGTAAAATCACTGAAGACTTTCAGTGCTTTGAAGACAAGATATTTACCATCCTAGTGGAGTCATTCAATGCCAAGACCTTCAGACCCTTTTTCTTATTAAGAAAAAAATAGAGGGACTTCTGGGACCTATAAAATCATAATAAATCCTCACATTCTCTATATGAAAAAAGGAAATTGAAAAGCATGTATAAACAAGACACAAAACTATGAAGACATGTGTAGGTCTGCCTGTGGGTATGGACCACCACACCCCCTGCAAGGTAGGCAGGGGTGGTGGGTTTCCTTCCTAGGACTCCCAGATATGATCTGAGAAGAAGTCTTAGGAGATGACCATCCAGTCTACTGAATTCCAGGCTGCCGGGGACAGTGGGGCAGCAGCTCAACCCCACACTGTATTCTAAACTCCTCATGTCCACCACACTTCCAGCCCATCTGTGGTCAAACCTCACCCAGCTCTAACTACCTGTCAGTAAACTCAGCTGACCTTTTCTTCCACTCTTGCTTGCTGCCCTTTTCACCTTCTAATTGGACATTAACCCATCTAAGTGAGAGGCAGATTGAGGAAAAAAATGAATATCTAATCATTGTCTATTACCTGTTAGATAACAGTATAGGAACTAAATAACAGGATAGGAACTAAATAACAGGATAACAGGATAAGAACTAAAGAGCCTCTTGATGAAAGTGAAAGAGGAGAGTGAAAAGTTGGCCTAAAACTCAACATTCAGAAAACTAAGGTCATGGCATCTGGCCCCATCTCTTCATGGCAAATATTTGGGGAAACAATGGAAACAGTGACACACTTTATTTTGGGGGGGCTCCAAAAATCACTGCAGATGGTGACTGCAGCCATGAAATTAAAAGACACTTGCTCCTTGGAAGAAAAGCTATTACCAACCTAGACAGCATATTAGAAAGCAGAGACATTACTTTGCCAACAAACGTCCATCTAGTCAAAGCTATGGTTTTTCCAGGAGTCATGTATGGATGTGAGAGTAGGGCTATAAAAAAAGCTGAGTGCCGAAGAACTGATGCTTTTGAACTTTGGTGTTGGAGAAGACTCTTGAGAGTCCCTTGGACTGTAAGGAAATCCAACCAATCAATTCTAAAGGAAATCAGTCCTGAATATTCGTTCATTCGAAGGACTGATGCTGAAGCTGAAACTCCAATACTCTGGCCACCTGATGTGAAGAACTGACTCATTTGAAAAGACCCTGATGCTGGGAAAGACTGAAGGCAGGAAGAGAAGGAGACGACAGAGGATAAGATGGTTGGATGGCATCACCAACTCAATGAACAAGAGTGTGAGCAAGCTTTGGGAGTTGGTGATGGACAGAAAGCCTGGCATGCTGCAGTCCATGGGGTTGCAAAGAGTCAGACACAACTAAGCAACTGAACTGAACAGGATAGGAAGCTGAATCGGGCCAAGGACAATCAGTGAAGTGGGTCTTAACAGCAAATGTTTAGATATTTCTAAGCATCTCAGAATTCAAAACCAAGTTCATGCTCTCCTCCCCAAGTTTGGCTCTCCTCTAGTATTCACTATTTGAGTGAATTCAGGTGCCTTTATAACCCCAAAATGTGAAGCATCCTGAAATCCATCTTTTCCACCCTCAATACCCAACTCAAGACATGCCCTGAGTATCTCTCAAATCTGGCCAAGTCTCCCTATTTCACCCTAAACCTAACCACATCATCTCGTCCCTGGATGAGATGTCTGGCTCTAGATGAGTGATCACACCATTATGATTATCTGCGTCGTGAAGATCTTTTTTTATAGTTCTTCTGTGTATTCTTGCCACTTCTTCTTAATATCTTCTGCTTCTATTAGGTCCATACCATTTCTGTCCTTCATTGAGCCCATCTTTGCATGAAATATTCCCTTGGTATCTCTAATTTTCTTGAAGAGATCTCTGACCTTTCCTATTCTATTATTTTCCTCTATTTTTGTGTATTGATCACTAAGGAAGGCTTTCTTATCTCTCCTTGCTATTCTTTGAAATTTTGAGTTCAAATGGGTATATCTTTCCTTTTCTCCTTTGATTTTTGCTTTCTTCTTTTCACAGCATTTGTAAGACCTCCTCAGACAGCCACTTGGCTTTTTCGAAATTCTTTTTCTTGGGAACGGTCTTGATCCTTGTCTCCTGTACAATATCATGAACCTCTGTCCATAGTTCTGACACAATGTGCTCCACTGGAGAAAGGAGTGGCAAACCACTTCAGTATTCTTGCCTTGAGAACCCCATGAACAGTATGAAAAGGCAAAAAGGACACAGAAAGAAGAACTCCCCAGTCATTAGGTGCCCAATTTGCTACTGGAGATCAGCGGAGAAATAACTCCAAAAAGAATGAAGGGATAGAGCCAAAGCAAAAACAACAGCAATTGTGGATTTGACTGGTGATAAAAGCAAGGTCCGATGCTGTAAAGAGCAATATTGCATAGGAAGCTGGAATGTTAGGTCCATGAATCAAGGCAAATTGGAAGTGGTCAAACAGGAGATGGAAAGAGTGACCGTCGACATTCTAGGAATCAGCGAACTAAAATGGACTGGAATGGGTGAATTTAACTCAGATGACCATTATATCTAATATTGTGAGCAGGAATCCCTTAGAAGAAATGGAGTAGCCAGGAAGCAAGGGCTTCCCTGGTGGCTCAGAGGGTAAAGTGTCTGCCTACGATGTGGGAGACCTGGGTTAGATACCTGGGTTGGGAAGATCCTCTGGAGAAGGAAATGGAAACCCACTCCAATACTCTTGCCTGGAAAATCCCATGGACAGAGAAGCCTGGTAGGCTACAGTCCATGGGGTCGCAGAGTCGGACACGACTGAGAGACTTCACTTCACTTCACCAGGAAGCAGTTTCCCACGATAACACCTACTCTTCTCACCACTCTTATTCTCAGCCATTGGTCCCATCTTTACTGAAAATAGCTACTGCTGACAGATCTCTAAATTCCTAGACCAACTTCCTGCCAGACATGTTGTATACACAAGGGAAATTTTAGGTTTTCTGCCCAGATCACAAGTTCTTCCTTCATCAGAACACAAAGCAGCCTGACAAAATTTGTCAGCCCCAGAAAATTCAATGTTCTCCCCAGGTCATAATTCTAATAATACTGCACACGTCTACATGGAAGGAAATTTCAAGCCTTGGACAGTTCAATTGCATTTTGGTGGGAAAGGAATAAAAAACCCTACCCAAATATTTGAGCACAATTCCCTGAAAACCTTCTGCAGGACCCTTTCATGCCACAGTTCCTGGTGTATCACATAAGCTACCAAAGAATCAGAGTTATTAGTTTTTCCACTATAACTATACTTAATGGTTAGGCATTTGCAAGAGCCCAGACATGATGAAGCTGGAAGTTTTCTTCAGTTAAATATTTTCTGAGCATCTGCTATTTGACAGGACAATGATGAATGAGGCATTGTATCTGCCCTTTAGGTAAGTCTGGAGCTCAGGGAGGGAAAGAAATCCATTTACACCTGGCTTACTGAGGACAAAGTCATGTTCAAGAGCTCAAAGGAGATAGGGATTCAAGAGGGTGTGATGGTTACTTTTATGTTGATTTAGGTAAACCACAGTCCCCAGACACTTGTTCAAACATGTATTACAGTGAAAGTATTTTTCAATGAGATGGACACTTAAATAAGGAGACTCTCAGTAGAGCATGGAGCAGATTATCATCAATAATGTAGGTGGGTCTCATTCAATTAGTTAAAGGCCTTAAGAAAAACTAGACCAATATCAACAACAGTAAAACCACAGCCATACAACACACACAGGAAGCTTGCATCTTGGACAAATCACCGTGTCACTCATTACATCACTACAGTCCACAGATGTTCCTGAATGTCTTATTTCAAAACGTGAAAGCTATGAAAGAGAAATTTTGTAAACTGCATGGACCATCCCTTATCAGTGTTGCTAGAAGTCCCATAAGAAAGAATGATAAACTTGGGGAATCAGAAATGACCCAGTATGGCTGATCTGTTTTATGGGTAATAGTTTTTTACAGTATAGAAACCTCATCACACACACAAAAATCTCATCTGAGTCAGCACAGGAGATGCAGTCTGCTTCCTTCCTTCTCCTGCTTTTGGTCACTTTAATTGCCCTGCGGGCATCACTGCACATAGGGCCTGTGCCACTGCTATTGATATTACTGCCCCTAAATGAGCAGGGATCCTACGTGCTTTGTAATGCATTCCACCTAAGATGAGACAGGAGTATGTAAGACAGTTTGGAATGACTGACAGATTTGACACTGAGAGAGGCAAATCTCATCTAACTGGAACACAGTCACACCACAAAAAAGGAGGCAATTTACAAAGAATCCACCTGCAATGGAAAAAAGTTATCTGTCACCAAACCTCGATTCTTTGGATGCTGACAATGGCCTCTGACACCTTCTCAACAGCCATGGGGAAGTAGAGAGTGTTTGAGAACCGCAGAGCCTCGAACAGCGTCACCACCACAAACACTTGGCTGGCTGTGATACGGTTGTCAAGGAGATCATTGGTGATGAAGGTGACAAAAATCATGATTTTGCTGACAGCAAAAAATGATGCCAAATTCATTCCTCTAAGGTAGGAACTTTTCAGAATCTTGGAAATTTCCTTCCTAGAAAGGACAGTAGGAAATAGCATTTTTAAGAACCATTGACATCCAACGCATGAATTTGAGTGCCCTGTGTGAGTGGCCCCTTTTCAGGGAGTGGACACAGATCAAGGCAAACCCTCAGTCATTGCATGGAGACACTCAGAGTGCACACCTGGGACTCTGCTCCAAATCAGGGACTACACACTTCATCGCCACTTCACTTTTCCAACTAAATGAAGTCTTAATGTCACACTTTTAAAAACTGGGCTCAATTTGACAGGATTTGAACATACATTCAGCAAGCATTCACAACCACTTATCCTGTGCTGGGCTCCTCACTGATGAGAGAAAAAAATGCCCACCCCTACCAGGACCTCATAAACTTGGAGAGGAAAAGAATAATAAACCTCGGGACTTCCCTGATGGTCCTGTGGATAAGAACTGGCCTCCCAATGCAGCGGACATGGACTCAGTCTCTGGTCTTCAAGATTCCACATGCTGCAGAGCAACTAAGACTGTGCACCACAGCTACTGAGCCCAAGGTCGAGAGCCCGTGCATTACTGCAGCTACTGAAGCCTGTGCACCTAGAGCCTGTGCTCTGCAACAAGAGAAACCGCCAGTTAGAAGCCCAAGAACAGCAATGAAAAGTATCCCCCACCAGCCACAACTACAGAAATGTTGTGCACAGCAATGAAGACCCAGCACAACCAAAAATAAATGAGTAAAGAAATAAAAAAGATGTAGTGTGATGCGTGTGTACATTTTTAAAAAAGAACACAAAATTTGTGAGACATCAAGACATTAGACAGAGGCAGCCAGCACATCCCCACAGGAGCACAGAGCTGAGTCATGTAACTCAGAGCAGTAGAAACAGGACAAGTCACACACATGTGGACCTTGAGAAGATGAGCAGGAGTCAGTTAGGACTGGCAGAGACCAGAGAAGAAGGAAGATGAGAGTGTATTTCCAGTGGGAGGTGACAGGGTACTCCCAGAAAATTCTAAGTACCCTGTGCTAGAGTATAAACAATCATCAGATATTTAAATGAAACACTTTTTAAAAAATCTACAAACATAAAGCAAAGACAAAGAAATAGTATTTTCATGGCTCTGTTTGGAATGAGTAATACTGATCCATAACATTTGGCCCGATACAGGTACACTCAACCTATAATCTCCCCATTTATGCTACATTAACATATATTATAGCTTTAGTTTAAATATCATCTCAAACACTAATATCTTAGAATCATTGCTTATTTGGAATTTGCAGTATTAAGAAGTATTTGGAATTTCATTTCTGTATAAGTAAGAAGCATATGCATTTCAAAAAGATGGTAAATGGAAGAGCAGCTGAAAATGACATGTCTACTATTCCCCTTGACCCTCCTGCCACATATGGGGGGATGGAGAGGTAGTATTTAGATTTACCTTAATGTGAAAACTTGGTAAGACTTCTAAACCATTTAGTAAAAATAGGAAATAAAACAGTACTAACATACACTGTGATATATTATTAAAAACAAAACAAAACAAAACACCTTACCTTCTCAGTCTGGAAATAAGGTCTATAAATGACTTTTCCCAAGCATTCATTTTTATTGTTTTGATGCCACTTATAACTTCACTCATGGTACTGATCCTGTTATCTGTGAGAGCTGCAGTCTTACTCCTGAGGGGACAGACATGAGAGATGAGCCTTAGTGACCACAGCCCAAATTTCTGTGGCAGCACCAGTGGGCACAGGGAGGGACCAGGGATCAAATTATTTTCTATAGCTCTTTTGAGCTGACAACAAACACAGGCAAGTCCTATTCAAGGTACAAATTGAGAAAATCTTCAATTAGGAAGTCAACCATTCAGTCCAGTTCAAGAAGTAACTTGGAGAACTTGCCATATCAGCTAAGGAAGACCTGAAATGAGTCAGATACAACCCATCTTCCCAAGCAGGTTGTGCTTGGGCAGAGAAGGCAGAAAGGGATGTACCAGGAAGACAGAGTCTATGATGTAAAAAAATAGGAGTAAAATTCTGGGGAGCTGAAAAGATGGGGCTGTTAATTCCACTGGGAAAAGAGAGCAAGACAATCTTTAGAGATCTGGTAGCATTGGAACAGAGCCTTAAAAGATAAGGAACATCTCTCCACAGCACAGACAGGAAAGGAAATTTCAAATAGATAAAAATATCACATGTAAAGTCACACATAAAAAGAAAAAAACTCAAGGAAAAAAAATCTTCAAACAGCACAATACCTCCATCACCTGACAACCTGGACAATGACCCACCTCCAACCCTCTGGGATTTGCTTCAGGTCTATCTCATCACCATTAGGCCCTTCATCACCATCCACTGTTCTATCACATCTACTGCTGACACTGTGGGGTTTTGTAAAGACATAATTAAGGTCAGTCTTGCCCTTGGGGTGCCTATAACTTAATGGAAACATTGAAATAAAACAAAACATAAATACACTACCTGAAAGTGGCTCTGAAACAAGCTTAACAAAAATAAATGCTGCTAGAAATGGCCCTGTAAAATTATTACTCTTTTTAATAACGTTTAAATAACTTGGACATTGGTAAATTCTTCTTAAGGACTCTCCACTTATTCAGGCACAGTGTCAGGAGGAGCCAGTGGGTGCCATCACCTTTTCTGTTTAAAGATCAGCCTGCAGCTTAAGGCTGGAGCCTCCACTGGCTAAGCCTGAAGGGTCTGCAACCCATGCAAAGAAGAGACTAGAGAAGGCATTGGTTTTGTTTTAGAACAGAAGCATCGACTTCATTCACAGACTGTGGACGTTACCAAGCATGTATCACCTATTTTTTTAAACCAATGTTTCTCTTACCGGAGTGATGAAAACAACTTTCCAAAGCAGCTTTGCAAAAGCAGAAGAATAATGAGAACCGCCATCCCAGCAAGACACGACATTCCTATTTCCATCCAGAGCAGGGCGGTCACTGTGATAGCCTGCAGTGGCCCCACCCACAGATAGTGCAAGAACATCGTTACCTTAAAAGAGAAAGACAAAGCCTTCTTGGGACTGTGTACAATCAAAGTCAGTAAAGACACAGTGTAGAAACAATCTGCTCTGAAAGAACAGACGGGAACCTAAACAGTGATATCTCAGTGGATTTTAAACCTACTAAAGCAGAAACCCATGTCCATTCCAGATGACACTGTTCCTGGCAGCACAGGGCCAGCTTCAGGGACATCCAGGGAGAACCCGACCTGAAGGAAGATGTTGATTTTGTCTACACCACAAATGAGCTCAGGGCATCCCCAAACTCTCACTTCCCCCTATATTCAGCCCCCATCTCACTCTAGCACCCAAGAAAACTTTATATTATGATAAGTACCACACTCTCTAGTAATTATTTGTGTACTTACCTCCCTAATGGGCTGTGGTTTCTCCACAGCAAAAACTAAATCATATTCAACCCTGAAACTGAGTAGCAGCCTTACTTCATGCTTGATGAATGAATAACTGAAACAGAAGTGTCTGACCAACAGCTACAAGGCCCTGGAGACTGTGATCTATTCATAAAGTCAGTGGAAAAAAGAGTATGAGGGGACAGAAGAAAGTAGGCTTTGTCTGGCTGAGGGCCACCCATTTGGCATTATTCCTCACAGGCTCCCTATGCAGCAAGCATTGAACAGGGACCAGGGGAAAGAACAATCTGTGCCCACCAGGCCTTCATCAGCCAGAGGAGGAGGAAGACAGTTTAGCCAGCAACACTGACTCCACGTGCCAAGAAGGGCCATGCCAGGAGGACCTCTAGGGACACTCACTGAGCCGGGCAAGAACACTGCTGCCTGTCTATTACTAGAAAAACAAAACCCTCATCTACAACCCACATTATTACATCTAAGTTGCACACAGAGGAAATGAGAGTTGGATAAAGAGAACACTTGTCTTAAGTCCTCAGCAGAACCCTGGCCAACACCAAATGCCAGCACCTGGCATCCCAGTGAGCTGAACCCAGTGAGAAAGATGGGACATGGAAGAGGATCCCTCAGGGGCAGCTTACCTGGTCAAACCTGTTCACATCGTTGGACAGTAGGTTGACTACCTGGCCTGTGGTGGTCTTCCTCATGGCCGAGCTACTTAGGCGAAGGGCCTGAAATGAGAGAGGGAGACAGAGATCCGAATTCCTAAGGTGATACCAAGCCATCTTAGAACATAACACAATGGAGCATGCATTCCTGGGGTCTTTAGTGGTGTCAGCACGAACAGGATGATAACTGAAAGTGGGGCTCTAGGGACCCTTCTTCAGCCTCTAACTTAGTGTGGTGGCAGCCCCGCCAGCAAGGGTGGCAAAGGGAGGAGAGGGAGGTAGAAGCAAATCCCCCACCCAGTTTCTCATTGAACTTGGACCTGCCTGAAGTGTCAAGGGTGTAGATTTAGACTTAGGGGCCAACTAAAGTAATTTTGAGACAAATTAGATGAGAGTAGAGAGACTGCATTAAGGAAATAAAATAAGAGACTTGGACTATAAATCTGGAATCAATCATTAATTCTGTGGGTGATGTCATTTTAAACAGTTTTGGTTTAGCTTCTACATTCTAAAGAGTATGGAATCTACATTCTGAAGAGTATGAAAGGGAATCTTCATTCCCTTTCATTCTGAAATGAGTATAATGCTCAAAACACTATTCATGTGAGGAGCCTCTGTTCTTAATGCCAGTCTTCTGAATTTAAAAATCACAGCCTGTGTTTCACAGTCCCTTTATTTGGCAAACAAACAAACAAACAAAAACCTCTGAAAAGTGCCCTAGAAAGCTGAGGAACCTGAACAGACACCACAAGTTGCTTCAACAAATCATTAAGTGGACTCTGATCCAAACAAAATGTCATGGTTCATAAAAACTTCTCATTTAGTCCTTGAGTTAAACAGAAAACTCAGCAATCAAGTGTGAATGTAAAACAGTATAGCTGTGATGGAAAAGAGTATAGCAGTTCCTCAAAAAAGTAAACATACAATCAGCATCTAGTACAGCAAGACCACTTTTGCGGGTTTATTCAAAAGAACTGAACACACAAACTTGATCTTTTTGCACACCTGTGTGCAAATGTTCAAAATAGCCAAAAGGTGGAAATAACCCAAAAATCCACTGACAGATGAATGGATACAAACAATGTTGTATAGGTCTACAATGGAATATTATTCAGCCTTAAAAAGAAATTAAATTCTGGCACCAGCTTCAACATAGATGAACCTTGAAGACATTGTGCTACATGACATAAGCTAGACACAAAATGGCAAACATTGTGTGATTCCACTTATACACAGCACCTAGAGGAGTCAAATTCAGAGAGAGAAAAAGTAGCATGGTGATGGATGAGGGGAGGGAAGTTCTAGCTATGAACAGTGTTGATGGCTACAAAACAATGTGAAAGTACTTGATGTGAATAAACAGCAGTACTTAAAAAGAGTTAAGATAGTAAATGTTATATTGTGTATATTTTGCCACAATTTAAAAAATCAATGATCAAAAGCCAAAAGTGATTTTACCAAAGCTGTGGAAATGTGAATAAACGACAAGTCATTTTACATACGATTCCTCCTGAAAGATCATTCCAAGTTCAGCTGAAAAGAGCACTAAAATGCTGAATGGGCATTTTAGGAAGCTGCAGATGTGCAGCCTTAGAGAGCTCCTGGAGATGTGCCCCAGCCTTGAACCAATCGGTGCAGATAAATTACGACTATGAGCTTAGTAGCCATCCCGTTTCTAACACCCAATGCGGTTTCTTCCCAGGACCAGGGATTAGAAGTTGAATAAGAGCCACAAATGTTCAGAGCTGCTCTGTAGCACCAGATTTGCCCCTAGGAATCAGCCCACCCGAAACCTGCAAAAAAGAAGTGTCTTATTTCTGCATCTCAGCAGGATTCTGGATGCCACACTGGTCCTAGAGCTAAGTCACTTCAGTCATGTCTGATTCTTTGCAACCCTGTGGACTGTAACCCGCCAGGCTCCTCTGTCTGTGGGACTCCCCAGGCAAGAATACTGGAGTGAGCTGCTGCCGGGAGCCAGCACAGGAGATCCAACCCATGACAAGGTCATGTGGAAGAGACCTGATGGGAAAGCGGATCAGGACTCGAGGGACCCCCGGACTTGCTCGAGCATCTACCCCAAAACCAGAATCTGTCTGTCTTACTATTTTATGCCTTTCACCAACTCTTCTGGCATTAACAGGGGGCTATCCCCTGCCAGGAGCCAGCATGAGGAACTCCGCCCGTGGCAAAGGTCATGAGGAAGGAGGCTCGGCATATGCAAAGGCGGGATCGAGCCTCAGGAGACCCCCTGTTCCCGAGCATCTACCCCCAAAACCAGAGTCTGCCTACTTTACTGCTTTATGCTCTCACCTACGCCTCTGACTTTACGGGGGCTGCCCCCAACACCTCTCTCAAAGAAGGAGTTAACTTAGAGCTCTAAGTTAATAAAAATTCTTGGGCGTGACAAGAGTGTTTCAACTTACAAACTCCTCTGAAGTTTCTCCAGCCTGCCTGAGCAGGTTCATCCAGCCACATGTAATTGTTCACAGCCTCCCAACCATGAGAGGCACGGGATGCTTTAAACTTTCTAAATACAGATTCTTTTGAGAAGTTAGAAAATTATTAGTATAGTATAGTGGGTTGATTAGGAATTATATTGGTGAAGGGTTTTTCATTTGTTGGGCCAATATTTGCTGCTAAATCTCCATATTCCCTGCCCTTATAATGAATATAACTAGCATATAGGAGAAATAAGTATTAACCTTTGATATTAATCATGTTATACCTTAGGCTAAGTAAATTCCTTTCTTAATTGTAACCCACTGCACCTTCACCCTATAGAAATGCAACTTTATCTGGTGCCTTCAGAGGGTGGCACCTGGTTTAAGAAAAATCACCCCTGGAAGAATAAGTTTTCTGGTAACTGACCGTTATCAGAAGAAAGGGCCATAAAATGTCGGGCAGGCCTCATGGCCAGAAGATGATGTAAAACCACCTAAGACCTTTTGTATATATTTATATAAAGCACCTGATTTTGATAAAGGTAAGGACTGCTGACCCCCGCGTGACTTTGAAATTTCCATTTGTCTCTATGTGTAACAAATGGTATATAAGCAAACCTGAAAAATAAAGAAATCGGATCAGTTCCTGGAGAGACTAATTCTCCCATGTCGTTCTTTCTTGTTCTCCATTTTTCTGGCTGAATTCCCATCTGTAGCATGGATGCCTGCCAAGTCTGCTAATTATGCCTAGGCTTGTAAGATCTGACCGGGGAGGCCTTAGTGTCTCCTCTCCTTCGGGAGAACAGGAGGATGCCTGCGGCCTACATAGGTAGTGCAAACCTCTTGTCTCGAGGTTTTATTGGTATTCCACGTAAACCAAGTTATTCAGCCTCTTTTCTCCACTGATTTTTCCACTGAGCTATCCTTATTCTATCTCTCTTTATATCTTTAATTAATACTTAATTAAGCTATTCTTTCCTGATCGCCAACTCCGTCTCCCCTTCGAATGTCCTGCATCCACCGGGGCTGGACCCCAGCAATCCCTGACCACCTTTCTCTGGAAAAAGTTAACTTAGGGCTTTAGTTAATAAGTCTCCTGGGCATAATAGGAGTGTTTCAATTTAAACCCCTCTGATGGCTTTCTAACTTGCCTGACAGGTTTATCTAGACTTTTACAACTATGCATGTGATTGTTCACAGCCTGCCAACTGTGATAGGCACGGGAAGTTTAAAACATTCTAAAAATATAGAGCCTGTAGAAAGTGAAGTCACTCAGTCATGTCCGACTCTTTGGGAACCCGTGGACTGTAGCCCACCAGGCTCCTCTGTCCATGGGATTCTCCAGGCCAGAATAGTGGAGTGGGTTGCCATTTCCTTCTCCAGGGGATCTTCCCAACCCAGGGATTGAACCCAGGTCTCCTGCATTGCAGGCAGACTCTTTAACCTCTGAGCCACCAGGGAAGCCCCAGAGGAGTTAAAAATTATTAGAATAGTACTGGTGGAGGGTTTAATTGTTGAGCCAATGCTTGCTGCCGAGTTTTCATATCTTTTACTCATTGTGTATCTGGGAACGCATTGATTAATATAGTTGATACATAGAAAAAATAAGTAGTAGCCTTGGCATTAATAACATTAGACCTTGACTTAATACATTTTCTCTCTTTGTTGTAACCCAATGTACCCTTGAACTAGGAAGAATGTAACTTTATTTAGTACTTTCTGAGAGTGGTACCAGACTTTAGATAAAAAACACTTTTAGAGAAAATAAGTTTTCTGGTTGACTGACCTTTATCAGAAAAAAAGGGTCATAAAATGTTAACAGGCCTCCTGGCCAGAGGATGATGTAAATCACCTAAGACCTGTGTATACAGATAGGTATGCAGAAAGAAAGCCTGGTTCAAATAAGGGTCAGGGCTGCTGACCCTGCATGACTCTGCATCTTCCATTATTCTCTATGTACAACTAAGGGTATAAAAGCTCCTTTTGAAAATAAAGCTACGGGCCTTGCTCACCAAAGCTTCACCTCCCCGTGTCATTCTCTCTCTCTCTTTCTTTTCGCCAACACCGTTCATCCCGAGGGTATCCCTGGACTTTGCTGAGGCTGGACCCCAGCAAGCTGCCATTTCCTTCTCCAAGGGATCTTCCTGACCCAGAAATTGAACCCAGGTCTCCTTCATTGCAGGCATATTCTTTAACATCTGAGCTACCAGGGATGCCCTAGATGCAAGGCTAGGCACAAGGGAATTTGTCTTTCCCACATTTCTTGAATTTCAGATAAAGTCCATGGTTTAACCTCTAAAATTCCTGACTTCATACAGGGACAGTTCTTCCAGGCATAATCAAGCCAGCAAATGAACACCTTTGGGAGAAATTTATCTTCACACAAGCATATGTGCCACATCAGATCAGATTTCCCAAAGGTGATGTTCCAAAGTGTTAGTTGGAAAGAATAAAAACAGGTGCACTATGGCTCACCCGTACAGCGAAGAGTTAGCTTTGACTGAACCATCAGCTCACACCTAACTTAAGGCTTTCACAGTATAGTTCTGGTGAATTTCATGCATATTTATGGGAGCCAAGCATGATCTAGGAAGACAAAACATCATTTGTGGGGAAATCTAAATATTTATCTGCTAAATGGTGGACTGCAAAAGAGACTAGGGCTTCCCTGGTGGCTCAGTGGTTAAAAATCTACCTCTCCTGGAGGAGGAAATGGCAATGCACTCTTATATTCTTGCCTGGGAAAGTCCATGGACAGAGGAGCTTGGCGGGCTACAGCTCATGCGGTCACAGAGCACAACTTAGCGACTGAGCAAGCACACATGTACACAAGATGACGATGGAGGACAAGGAAGACCCCTGACTAGAGTGTACGGGCACCGCTGCCATTTCCGCATCACCCAAGAGGAAACCTGCTCACGTGCAATAGCCAAACACAGACCATGAGATGTCAGGGCAGTGGATTCACACAGCCCTGACATTAATAAGACTCTGCTCAAGGAAAGAAGAGAAGACACTTATATTTTGCAAAGAAAACCATTCCTAAGAAACAGAATCTCTAAATAAGTAGAAACCAGGTAAAAGAAGCAATAACTTTGATTTAAATTGCTTGGTTTAGTTTCCAATAAGGATTTTTTTAATAAAAATTATATATATTTAAGGTGCACAACATGATGTTTTGTTAAAAATACACATTGGGGAAATGATTTCTATAGTAAAACCAACTAACATATCATCATCTCATGAAGTTATCATTTTGTGTATGTGAGATGAGCTCACTCTCAGCAACTTACAATATACAATACAGTCAAGTAAGGATTTGAAAAAAAGCAAACAACCCAGAGCAACAAGATACACAAGAACAAGTTTATACAGAGTCTTTAGCTCCTGACATAGTGCATCTGTGACAATTTCTTCGTAAAGACACCTGAAATTCTTACTCTTTTTATATTACCTAAGACCAAAATAAACTATAAAATAATTCTATGGCATCTCTCAATAGAAAATCACTGAACACATCAAATCAGGTCTTATTAAACTGCTATAATGCATGCTAAAGACAAAAAGGAAATATTTAATTATGAAAATAATTTGAATGAACTGCCACAAATTCTCTCCAAATTTGCCAAGGACAATGGAAAATTTCAAGTTTTATCCCAAATATCCAACTATTTTCTTTAATACCTTAAAACAATCATAATTATATAATATAGTGAGTAAGTCTGTATATGGCCTAGATTCTATTTACATTTTTCTTTAGTTAACACAATGTTACTGAATATGAGTAAATGGGCAGATAAAAATGTAATCATTCCCTTTCTCAAACACATTTTGTTCTCCTAGATTTAATTTTATAAATTAAATTTCCTAGATTTAATCCAATCACTGAAGTTCACTTTCAAATACAACTTTGATATAAATGAAGGTTTTAATGAACAACAACAAAAAAAACATTTCCATCAATACTACTTTGGGCATGAAAACACTGAAAATCAATGTGATATTTTTGGTACGTATTTTTTAATTAGATTTTGTTACAAATTTAGTAGATATTGTGTAACAGCCTATGACTAAAAGTCATCAAAGGCAGCCTTGACCTGATCTCAATAGAAAAATTTTTATATATATTTGTAAAGTTTGCTTAAAGGACAACAAACTTGGCTTGATGCAAATAAGCTTCTCTGTTTCTGTTCAGTCACTCAGTCATGTCCAACTCTTTGCAGCCCTATGGACTGTAGCCTGCCAGGCTCCAGGGAATTCTCCCGGCAAGAATATTGGAGTGGGTTGCCCTTTCCTTCTCCACGGGATCTTTAAGACCCAGGGACTGAACCTGTGTCTCCTGCATTGGCAGGCAGATTCTTTAACACTGAACCATCATCTGGAAGCCCTAGCAAAGTATAAATGATCCCAGTTACAAAATTTTTAATTTACAGAGAACTTCCCCAAAATATTTCTGATGCTCCAGGGAGGAACACACCATGGTACCGAGTGACACTCACCTTGTGGTAGATCATATGGCACACGGCTACTCTCAGCCTCATCCCCACGCGCTGCATGTGGTAGAAGTACAAGTGGTGCAGAACGGCCCACACGAGCACGCAGCGCTCAGCCCTGCCGCGTAGCCGTAGGCTTCATGCAAAGCGGCAGAATCGCTGGGATCGTAGTTTTCAACATAACTAACCATTTTCCCCAAAAATATGGGTTGAACTACTCTGGTGCCTTCCTAAAAGAAGAAAAGTCTTAATTAGAAATGTCAGTTTTTCTTTACACAAGGTTTACTTTTAGCATTAGCATGCTAAAAATACATTTTGACAAAATGCTACATTCATGGCTAATTTAAAAGAAAAACTTGCAGATTCACTATTTCCTATAAGACAAGTAGACAACAGTTTTAACCTTAAGACAAAATTTTACATTCAAAGATAGTAAAGCCTTAGTATCATGCTTAGTGTAATGTGAATGCTCAGTAAATACTATCAGGCTCAATACCAACTGAGCCTTAAGATGAATAAGGAATAAGGAAAAAGGTGGCAGAAGAAGAGTAAGAAATCTGCTTCCTTATGAAGAGGCCTGCTGGCAGCCTGCCCCTGTCCCCTGTATTCTTAATATCCCAGCCCAAATAGAAAGTCAACCTGGTTCACATATGGGAGACACACTTTCATTACCTTCTTTTTGAATCTCTATGAACTGAGACACTGGAACAAACATATCCACTCTTTTCCATCCCAAACTCCACATGTCTTGAGGTCAAGGGAATGGAAACCAGCTTCAGTTGGTTTCCATTCCAAACCAGCTTCAGAAACCAGGCTTGGCAGCTCTATAGGCTCTCAGCTCCCGAGAGCACTGCCTCACTATGTCTCTACCCTCTAGAAGCTGGAATGTTCCCTGGAGTGAAAAATTAAATATGGTGGAGGTCAAGCTAAAAAATCATGTCTTCCATAGTTCTCCATCCACCATCCACTGCAGTTGGTGGTTTGGAAGAAATGTTCCCAATCATCTCTTCCCCAAGGCTAAACCAATTGACTCAGAGTGCACTGAGGCTTCCACTCTGAGTAAGCTTCTTTCCGAAAGAAAAAGGCAAAGAAACAGCAACACCTACCCACCCTGCCAAACAGCCACTTCGCCCCTACAACTTACTCCCTCCCTGTAGTCACTCCTTGAAGGTCTCTTTCTCCCCAGATCCCCCTTCTTTCTCCACCATCAAAGAAAACCAAACACTCAATGAATCCAAGTCACCAAAAGTAAACACCTTGACCCTCAACATCATTTCCTCCACAGACTTCTCAAAAGACAAAATGTTAAAAGTTTGGAAGTCTTTCAGGAACAGGGCTTTTCCTTTTTTGTCAATCCTGCTTTACTAATACGGACAGGGGAAGCTTGGCTGACCTGACAGGTATGCTTTGATAGCTCTCTTCTGTCTGTCTGAAGCTGAGGAACCAATACATAAGAGGAAGGGAAGGAAAATCCATAACACAACACACACACACACACACACACACACACACACACACACACAAAACAAGCATTTCCTGCTCAGCCAACCAGTGTCTGATCATGATATTTATCAAAAGATGTCCCCATCCCTCATATGGGGGTCTCATTAAACCTTAGCATTCCTGTCTTATTCTACACAAATGGACACACACACATTCCCAGGCTGCACCAACTGCCTCTCCCTCCATGAAGTCATGGAAATTTTCATCTACTATAGAGGATAAAGGGAACACTATTTAGTTGAAGTATAAATAAGATCATCAGACTGGAGTAAAGTGGTCAGTTTTGATACATTTCTACCGTGTCCTGTCACCATCCCAAGAGGCATAGAGAGCTCATGGAAGAGTCCTCATAAAATGGATTGTCAGACACAGTTTATAGTTTCCTGAGATGGCAATGTGGAGGCCACACAGAGAAGCAAGAATACCACACTGTACCACGGGCAGTCCGGCCCAGGCAGGGCCAAGGGCAGCCCAGCCCTGCAGCCAGAAACCACCAGAAGCCCAGCAGGAATACCTGCCATCCCAGACTTTCTTAAAACTTATGATTCCCTTTGGGAATCACTGTTGCCTGTTACTTAGGTCTCTATTTGAGCTAACATCCTTGTGACTACAGGAGAAATAAAAATAATGTCACTCATCAAACAGAGTATGGAATAAATGCAACAAATCCAGCAATAAAGAGTGTAAATAAAGGCAGGTCACTACTGCCTAAGCATATCTGGAGTTTTTCACTGAGAAACAATATTTAATAGCCCAGCTGAAGGACTTCCCTGGTGGTCCTTTAGCTGAGACTCCACACTCCCAACATAGGGGACCTTGGTTCGATCCCTGGTCAGGGAACTAGATCCCTCATGCAGAAACTAAGACCTGGTACAGCCCAAAAAAAAAAAAAAAAAAAAGTTGGAGAAATAGCCTCATTAAAGG
>NW_017213481.1:0-15573 GCF_001704415.2 Capra hircus | reverse complement strand
CGCGCCGCCGGGCCCTGCAGGAGGCTGGGAGCCTGGAGGGAGCATGATCAGGTTCCGTGGGCCAGAGTTCAGACCCCGGGCTGCACCCACCACCCTCTGGGCCTTAGCCCGGGCAAGTCCCTGGGGTCCCCTCGCCACACGCAGTCCTGTGGGCTGGCTCCCTCCCAGCCGGCCTTCAGCAGGTCAGCACGCACCCCATGGGCAGATGCTTCTGGAAGGATGCAGCCACGTCCCGGCGCCTGCCCTGGCTTTGCTGCAAAATGGGTCCTTCTATCTGATGGGTCTGCACAGGGGCAGCACGGGCAGTGTTTGGGGCTCTTCTCAGAGGGGGTGAGGGGGCTCCGGCTCGAGTGGGTAGAGACCAGCGATGCTGCCTCGACACGCGCGGTCCAGGACGCCCACGTTAGCCCGGGTGAACTGTGGCGGGCTGCCCTCTCCCAGCAGAGCCACAGCCTGCAGATGGCCCCCTCTTGCCTCAAGTTTCCGGAGGACCTTCCCCTTCCCCCACCCACCTCCCCACAGGGGGCCCTAAACGCAGGGCAGAGACACCACGCCCTCGCTCGTTGCCCTGTACCAGCTGGGGGCCAACTGGCGGCCAACTGGCTCTGGTCCTGAGCGAGGGAGTGAAAGTCGCTCGTGTGTCCGACTCTTGATGACCACTGACGGTAGCCCACCAGCCTCCTCTGTGCATGGAATTCTCCAGGCCAAGAATGCAGGATGTGGTAGCTTTTCCCTTCTCCAGGGGATCTTCCCAACCCAGGGATCCAACCCAGGTCTCCCTGCCTTGTGGGCAGATTCTTTTCCAGGGAGCCACAGAGGAGCCCCGGTCCTGAAGCAGAGTCTCAGCGGCCGTTGAGGCTCAGCGGCCCGCAGGCCCAGGCCGTGTGTCCTCCTTCCTTTGATGTGGTGCTCTCCTTGCTTCGGGGGGAGAGCCTGCATCTGCACAGGCCCGTCTCTGCCTAGAGTGCAGCGTCCTGCAAAGGCCCGGTGCGCTCTCACACTCTGGTCATCGGCGGGTCAGCACAGGGCTGCTGGAGTGGTGGGTGGCTGGTCCAGGTGCTCTGTTGGGGCTACAGAGGCCCGGCGTTACCTGAGGGCTGGGTGTTCGCTCCTGGTGACCTACACTGTTCTGACCACCCTTCCGCATGGGGCTGCAGGAGAGCTTAGCCCCGCCCTGGCCCTGCACACCTCGGGCCTTGGACGCAGGCTTTGAGCGAATTGAGCAAAAACACCACGTCTGGCCAAGGCGGCTTTTTGGCGGGTCACACCCTGGGATCGCATCCACGCCTCTTTCCGTCTTCAGGACTGCCAGCCATCTCTCTCTTAGCGAACGTGCCCCTAGGTCCTTGCGCCTGACTGGACGGAGGGCAGGTGGTCTGGCTCAGAGGCAGGGAGGGGGCGCTGCACCCTGTGACCCTGAGGAGGAGGAGGAGGAAGGGTCTCTGAGGAGGTCCTGGGGCACTGTGGCTCCCTGCCCTGTCAGCCCATCCTGGGGCAGTACCAGGCGGTAGGAGGCACGGTCCCTCACTGGATGGGTCACCCTGATGGCCGGGCCCGGAGCTCTCGGGACCCCCGAGGCCTCAGGGTGAGGACAGCCTGTCCTCAGGGTGCCCTGCCCAAGGGTGGCCCCCACCCGGCGGCCCCCACAGACAGGTCTGGAGGTGGTCCCACAGCGCCCCCTGCTGGCCACACCCTCCCCTTGGCCCCAGGCACAGGGGCTGATCCACCCGCCTGGCCAGACAGGGCCCCCCAGTGCCGACGTCCTCACAGCTTGCGGGCTGGCAGCCTGGGCACCCTGAGCTCCCCGCCTGGTAGGGGAGGCCCTGCTCGGGGAGTGTCCACCCTCCCTCCTTGGTCGCCTGTTGACCCTGGACCACTGGCCAGGCGGGAGACCCCCACCTTGCCTGGCCCAGTGCCCGTGGCTGGGACGTCCTACCATTTACAGATGGAAAAACTGAGACAGGGGTATTAACCTTTGACTCCAGACCTCAGCCTGGGGGGTCGGGTGGGGGCAAGAAGCCCTGCTGGGTGCAGAGACACCCCCTGGGGAGTGTGGGGCTTCAGGAAGGGGCTGCGGCCGTCCTCAGGGGGCCCGGGCCCTGGGGTGACCAAGCTCCAGTGAGGCGCTGACAGGGCAGGGAGGCACAGGGCCCCTGGACCCCCAGCCTGAGCAGAGACCCCAGCGGATGGGAGAGCAGACCCCCATGTTCCCAGTAGGAGAGACAGCAACGTGGAGGCCCTGGGCTGGGACCACGCTGGGCACTACGGAGGAGCCAGGTCCGCCTGGCGTGCTCTGCCCTAGTGGGGCAGCCGCAGTGAAGGGCTGGGGGCCTGACTGGGGGTCCCAGAGCAGAGAGGTGAGGACTGATGGGTCCCTCCAGCTGTGGCCACAGCTGCTGCCAGCAGGGAGGCGCCCAGCTGGCCTCATCCATCCCCAGGCTACCTGGGCCCATTAGCATCCGGGAGGTGGTCTGTGGCACTGCAGGAAGGCAGGGAGGGGATGGAGAGAGGACCCCCACGCTCCACCGGCCAGCGCAGTGGTCACCGGGGAGCCAGCTACGCTGCTCAGACTGGGGTAGAGCTTTTGAGTCCAAAGCTGTGGGGTCCCCCAGCCAGGGTCCACCTCCCACTCCTGGGGGACCAGTCCCCTCAGGTTATCAACCGGTGCCCCCTGTGGGAGGGGGCGAGGCAGCCGCCCAGGTGACCCTGCCGTGGCTGGGGGTGTTGGGCTGCCGAGGCTGTGCACGCCATCCCCCACAGTGAGGACAGGAAGCGTCGGCCTCCAGCTGGCTGCAGGGCGGCTCCCTGCTCAGCTCACGCAGCTCCGGGGGGAGGCTTTAGCATCCAGGCCTGGGCCTTGCACAGCGCAGGGACTATCCACCCTGCAGACCTGCCAGCCCACAGTTGGTTCTCTTCCCTCGGGGAGCCTTTGGATCGCCTCCTCCCCAAAGTGCCCTCCCCCTCTCCCACCCCCCCCTCGCAGCGCTCCAGGCCAGGGCCTCCCCCCACCAACCCGCCAGCACCTCAGTGCCCAGGGCCCCCGCCCAGCTCTCAGGCTTGGCTCATCCCCCCGTGGGGCCCTCCTGGACCCCCACAATGCAGGCTCCATCCCCCCCTCTCCACCCCACCCTATGCTGCCTGCCCGCCCGGTCGTCACCCCACTTTCGTACTCAGCCCCTCAGCCTGCACCACGTGTCTGTCTCCAAGAGGACCATGGGGCCCCCAGTGTGGCCCCCACTGTGGGCCTGGTGCTGGCCTCGCCCAGCCCACTGGACTGCTGCTCACCTCAAGGACTTGGGGAACCTGCCCCGGGCCTGGGACTGGAGGCTCTGCCCCACAGGAGCTGGGGGAGCTGGTGGAGCCAGCTGCAGGGCCCCGCGAGCCTGCAGCCTTGGTGCTGTAGTCCCCTCTAGCAAGGCGCCCCCGGGGTAGAGTCCTGCCACAGGCTCCTCTAGCGCCCAGGCCAGTGCCCAGCTGGGGCTGAGTGCCCAGGGGCAGCCAGGGGCACGGGGACCGTCCTCGGGCCAGGATGACACAGGCGGGAGTGAGGCCGGGGGCGGGGGCGCGGAGGGCCTGGGGGTGCAGGGCACCTCCTTCCTACTGAGGACCTGGACCTGGGGGTTCTCCTCTGACTTCTTCCCACAGGGTCCCTAATGACACTCACTCTAGGGCCCACGGGGGGCCCTGAACCCCCTTATCAAAGTTCCGTTCGTGCTTGCAAGCCTTTGGGGGTGAGCAACAGGGACCACTGGGGGGCCCTGCAGGCCCGGGGCTCCAGGACTGGGCAAGCTCCACTCGAAAGCATCCACATGTTTTTACCGAGACAAACCCACACCTGTCCTCTGCCTAATTACCTTCAGGGGCCAATTTTATTATAAAGAACGGTATCAAAATATACAAATCTGTTTAAGAACAGCCAAGAAACGCAGCTTTTGAAGGGTCCAGCGAACACCGTCCATTCCAGGAAGGGGCCCCCTGGAGCCAGCGGCCAGCACCAGGCCCGTCGGGACGACAGTCTGAATAAGTTAGGGGCGGCGTGGCCAACGCCACGCTGGTCATAAATCTTCCCGGGAGGGGGTCTGCGTCGGACTTGCCTCTGTGGCTTCTGTAAGGAAACAAAGGTCGTTAGGTAAACTCCTGGCACGAAGGCCCCGCTGGAGCCGTGATGGTGAGTGGGCGGCCTGCCCACAGCCCTGGGGGGCCTGCCCAGCTGGGTTGTCTCCCCAGAGTGGGGCGGGGGCCCCGGGACAGGCGGCCGCTGTTAGTCTGGATGAGACGAGAGCCTGCATCGTGAGCCCTGGCACACGGGGCTGAGCGGGGCGGCCACCAGCCTCTCTGGGCCTTGCTCTCTGCTGCCCACTGGGCCCCCCATGGTCCTTCCAGGGCCTCAGCTCCTCCTGGAGGCCCAGCCACCGACCTGTGGACGTCCCACACTCCCCAGGATGCGTCTGGGACCATCTTGGAAGAACTGCACCCCCCATGGGACACGTGTGGACGTGACCTTGCTTGGAAATAGGGTCCCTGCCGGCGATCGAGGTCACTGGGGGTGGCCCTGAGCCCATGAGTGGTGTCCCCACAAGCAGAGGGAACTGTGGACGCAGACTCCAGGGAGAAGGCCACGAGATCACAGAGGCAGAAGCTGGAGGGACGCGGCTGCGCGCCCAGGAACGCCAGGAGTGACCCCCAGAGCCGGGAGAGGCGGGAAGGATGCTCCTGACGGGCTTCGGGGGAGGCAGTCCCCAACACTGGAGCTCAGACGTCCCACCTGCAGGGCTCTGGGGTTGAAGCCACCAGGGCTGTGGTGCCCCCCGCCACCCTCTGTGAGCTCGTCTCTGCGGGAGCCCCGAGCAGAGGTGGCCGGGCGTCACTCACCAGCCCCCGCCGGCCTGGTCTGCACACAGGTGCCCTCCGCCTCCTCGAAGCCGTCGGGGCACACACAGACGAAGCTCCCGGGCGTGTTGTAGCAGTTCTCATTGTCCCTCAGGCAGGGTTTCTCTGCCAGCGAGCACTCATCGATGTCTGAATGAGAACACTCCACTGCATGGGCGACCTCACTGGGCAGACAGGCCCAGCAGGGGTCGAGGGGTTCATGGGGCCGGGGGGGGTTCACTTGTGCACAGAGGCGGAGATAATAGGTGCATTAGAGAAAGGAGGGAGGGGCTCAGCAGGAGACCTGGGCGGTTGTTTGGAGAGGGGACAGGTAGAGGCATGAGGGCAGGAGCTGCGTGCCTCCCCAGGGCCCCGTCCACACTGGAGCATGGCCCCCGGGAAGGCCCCCCAGTGGAGCAGACGCACCCGCTGACCTTCACACTGGCCGCTCTCCTTGCTGTAGCCGGTGATGCACTCCCTACACTGGGCGGGGCCCTTCCCGGTGCACCCCACACAGGTGGGGTCACATTCTGCAACAAGGGGAGGGGAGTGAGCCTCGTCCTGCAAGAGCCACGCGCGGGGCTGGGGAGGGCCTGTGGCCGGAAGAGCCGGTGTCCCCACCCTTCGAGGGGTGGCCCCCCCGTGCTGCTGCTGGGGCATGTTGTGCGTCCGTGGAGCACGGAGCTGTGTGTCCGTGGAACACGGAGCTGCGTGTCCGTGGAACATGGAGACAGGATGCTGCGGGAGGTGTGAGCCACGCGGGCCGCTGCTGGGTGAGGAAGGGGCACCGCCTCTGGGGCAGGTGGCCCAACTCGGAGACTGATGCAGGGAAAGTGAGGAGCAGCGTGCAAAGCTGTACCTAAAGGGGTCTCCGAGTCTGTAACTGGAGAACACGCACGGCTGAAATATCCAACCATGTGGGCTGCTGAAGACCAGACATCAGCACGCTCCTAATGACACGACGCAGAGAAACGCAATGGACAAACACGGGCACAGTGTTGTTGAGGCAAAATCGAACAGGGGACAAGGCACCGCATCACATCAGCACTGCACTGACCCCAGGGCCCTGCTGCCAGCGGGCACTGCTGTCTCCTTGCACCCGAGTTTCCTGGCGGTCGGGAAACGGCCAGCGCTTCTGTTGCCCCCTTAAGCTTTTTAAGCGGGTGGCGCGTGCAGGGGTCACACAGACACACGACAGACGCCTGGGGAGCTGGCCGGACGGGAGGCCAGGGCGGGCGGGGGGACGGACGGGGGCGGGACAGACCGGGGCGGGACAGACCGGGGCGGGGGAGGCCAGGGCAGTGGGCGGCGCTCACCCTCGCACACGAAGGAGCCGTTGATGTTCTCGCAGTACTGCGTGTCCTCGCAGGGCGGCGGTTCCGCTGCACACTCATCCACATCTGGAAACAACAGCACGGCTGAGGGGCGGCCCTGACCCGACCCCAGCGGCCAAGGGCCCCTTGCCTGGGGACACGTGGGCGGCCATCATCCGGGGCCTCTGTGTGCAGCGGGCACAGCGCAGCGGCTGAGCACGAGTCCCTCCTCAGGCCCGTGGAGGGCACCACGCCCCACTCAGTCTGGGACCTGAGGCAGGAGGCCCACCAGCCGTGAGGCTGAAACCAAACCTGGGGCTGGACCCCCAGGAGCAGCCGGGCAGCGCAGGGACCCCCCAGGAGCAGCCGGGCAGCGCAGCACGCCACCCCAGGCCCTGAGACTCTGTGGGCGGGGCTACAGCCCAAGCGAGGCCTGAGGGCGGGCGGCGGGTGGCGGGAGGCCAGGCACCCTGATCAGGGGCCTCCCGAGCGCGGGACTGTGCCGTCACTGCACTCAGAGGCTGTCACCTCCCCGCAGTGTCGCCTTGCCAGCCCCGCAGGGCCCAAGGGAACGTGACTGGGCCTGGGTCAGGCTCCTCTCCTGAGCCAATAGGACCCCTGAGGCCACAGACAGCAAGGCTGCCGCCACCCACCCAGCCCGGGGTCTAGGCCGCAGAGGGTTCCTGCGGGGCATCCCGCCCGCAGGCTTAAAGCAGCCACCTGCAAAGCCAGCCTCCACCTGTGACCCCTTAATCACGACCAGGGACGTCAGTCCTCCCCAGCACGTCCGCAGCAGGCAGAGCATGGCATGTCCTGGGGGAGGCTGGGCTGGCAGAGCCCATGGAGGGCGGGAGGTTCGGGGTGGGGGGCGCGGAGAGGAGGGCCGCCCGCCAGCCTCACCCACGCAGGCGTCGTCCTGGCGCACCCAGCCCACTTCACACTGGTCGCAGTCTCTGTTGGTGGGGCCCACGCACGTCTTACACGCCTCGTCACAGGCTGCAAGGCAGAGGCAGGTGCATCTCAGGAGCAAACTCAATGCAAAGGTTGTTTTGGGGCTTAGGAACTGACATTTGTTAGAGTGAAAACAAGCATAAACCCCAAAGTGGCAAGACCGATTCAGTAACAGAAAAATACATTCACGTAAGTCACAACACTGCATTTAACGAGAAGAGACAACACGTGGGGACTCCCGCGCCTGGTGGTGATAAAATTCTCAGCAGAGGACTGCTCAGAGGAGCTACTCGTAAGCCTGGAGCCAGACCTGGCTGGGTGTGCATGCCGCCTGCCAACATGTGTGGTCCTGCCGGGCCTGGGGAGGTCTCGGGTAGAAACCGGGGTGGCTGGCCTCACTGTGGGCAGGCCCGAGGGCGCGGCACGGCCCCCAGACCTGACTGCTGGCGCCTGCCACAGTCCTCCCCTGAGGCAGGGACAGCCGAGGAGGAACACAGGTCTCCCATGGCCTGCTCCCTGGATTTACACATCGGAGGACACCGCCCTAGGCTGACGCAGCCTCATGAGCGGGGTGCGGGCCTCCCCAACTGGAAGGGCTGGCGTTCCATCCCAGCTGAGAAGGCTCCATCTGTGACCTCACGGGCACATCTCGGAACTCACGGAGGAGCCCAGGGACAACGGCCGGGGAGCCTTCAGAGAGCCTGGTGGGGGGGCCGCCCTTCCCACACCAGGGTAACGGAGGTGGCGAGCCTTTCTCACAGGCACCTGGGGCCACACTGCACGGCCTCTGCTGTCCCATTCTCAGCCACACCACCGGCCCCCGGAGGCGCGCCGATGCACCCGGCCCCGTGCGCTGCAGGCACAACCAGCCCGCTCCCGCCGGCGCCGAGCTTCCGCCGGCACCGCAGGGCTGCACAAGCCCCCAGAGGACAGAGCGCCTGGGCCCAGCGTGGCTGTCATGGAGCTGACGGTGCCGTGCTGCCCGTCCAGGAGGCTGTCGGGGGTCACCACCGCACGCCTCCCTCCGCGGCTCGTTCAGGGGCAGGAAGCGGGACTGTCCCCAGCACCCAGCTCTGCCGGTGCGGCCCCTGCTCCCGGCCTGCGGGTGCTGCCGGTACCTGAGCAGATGCTGTGCGTCCCGCCCGCCGGCGCGCGGAAGTAGCCGTCCATGCAGTCGGTGCACAGCGGCCCCTGGTAGCCCAGGTGGCACTGGCACGACCCGTCGCCCTCCCGGGTGCCGTCTCCGCGGCAGTGGCCGCTCCCGCTGCAGGGCCGCTCAGACCCGCCCTGGCACGCTGCAAACACGAGCTGCTCAGAGGGCGTCTGGGAGCAGGGGGGCCCCGGGGAGCCCCGCCGTCCACCCCGCTCAGCCCCAAGTCCCGCTGCCCCCCCCCCATGCCCTTCTCCGGGACACATGGGCCCCGGCCTCACCGGGGACACGGGGCCGAGGAGGGGACAGTGAGGACTCCTTGCTGCAGCCATGCGCCAGCAAGACCGCGGGCGGGCTGGGGCAGGGTCTGGGCACCAAGATGATGCCCTCCGCCCAGGGGATCGACCTGAACGTGTCAGTGATGCCTGGACAGAACCCTGAAGGCTGGACGCCTCGGCCTCTCGCACAGCGCTCTGCTGGCGGTGGGCCTCCTCGCACTTAGCAGGCAGCACCAAGGCAGTGGGTTACGACGAACCCACGGGTGAGCTGGGAGCACACCCGGGACCAGACTGGGGGAGAAGGTCCCTGCAGCTGGGAGGGGGCAGCACCCAGGCCCGTGGGAGCCGCCGCCCCTGGAACCGCAACAGGAACAATGTGGACACTCAAGGGTCCCCAGTGAAAGACATACCCAGGCAGTCCGGCCCGTAAGTCCCTGGAGGACAGCAAGCTTTCAGTGTCTGCACACAGAACCATTCAAATAAGTCAGGGTGCTTCTTCTTCCTGAGGATGTAAACAGCATCCACTGAATCTCACGTGGCGGATTTCCTCAAAACAAAACCACAGTTGAATGTAAGGCGCTTCTGAGCATCGTGGGACCCGGGAAACGAGGGCCTGTGGCCAGCAGACTCTCCCAGCTAACTCCCTCGTCAGGATCGCTGCACTTCGATGGAACAGGACGGGAATGTGGGTGAGGGAGAAATCAGGTGTGTGGAAGCCCTACTGTCTCCAGTGCGTTTTGACCCCCAGGCGTGGCGGGCGCCGGGCCCCGAGCACTCACAGCCGCAGCCACCAAGCCTCCAGCAGCTCCTCCTGCTCCTCCAGCAGCTGGTTGCACTCGAAGTCGCTGGCCTCACACAGGCCCTCCACGATCTCCAGCAGGCGGACTTCGCTGAAACACAGGGCCAGTGGCACCGTGAGAGGGGGGCGCGTGGCACCTCAGGGGTCAGCGTCCATGCTCCAGGGAGGCCTGGAGGCCCCCTGCTGCTGGGGAGCAGCCACGCTGGTTTTCAGTGACAACAGACCCGCGACAAACACCCAGCTGGGGCCGGGGGGCATCACTGCCAGGCAGAGAGCTAAACGCAAAGGGTGCGGTGGTGAGGGAGGCCTGTTCATCCTCAGGGAGAACATCAAGTGTGGGGTCCACCCAGGGAAGCCTGGCAATGCGCTAGAGCTCTGGGTGGGGGTGGGGCCAGCCCCACCTGTGTTTTGAAAAGACCCGTATCTGCCCCTTGGAGGGCGAGGAGACAGCCAGGGGCCAGAGGCCCACATGCCAGCCCCAGGCAAGGACAGGTGACTGTGCCCAAGGGACCCTCTGTGTCTGCAAACGCTCCCAGGGACACGTCAGGCCCCAAAGGCGGGCGCTGGGCCAGTCAGAGCAGGGTGCCCACCTGAATTCATACTTGGACAGCGTCTTCTCCTCCCAAGCTGTGTTCCCACCACCAAAGTTCTTCTTTGCTGTGTCCACCATTCCCTGTGGGGAAAGGGCCACACAGGGTCAGCCCTGCTGCTTCACATCTGTCCATGGAGGGGTGAGCCAGGCTGAGGTGGGGTGACCACAGTCCACGGTGGGGTGAGCCAGTCCATGGGGGGTAAGCCAGTCCACGGGGGGTGACCCAGCCCACGGGGGGTGACCCAGTCCATGGGGGGGTGACCCAGTCCACGGGGGGTGAGCCAGTCCACGGTGGGGTGACCCAGTCCACGGGGGGTGACCCAGTCCATGATAGAGTGACCCAGTCCATGGGGGGTGACCCAGTCTATGATGGGGTGACCCAGTCCACGGCAAGGTGATCGCAGGCCCACGGTAGGGTAATTGTGGGCCATGGCAGGGCGACCCCGTCCCCCGCCGCCGTCCCCGCGGAGTGACCGGCCCACCTGGTTGAACTTGTCTACCAGCTCCCGGCAGCGCTTGCAGGGCGTCGGCTTCTTGGTGGCCTCGCCGGTCGGCAACAGCAACAGCAGCAGCCCCAGCACGGCCAGGGCCGGCGGGCTCATGGCGGGCCGAGGCGCACGGCGCCGCGGAGTCGCGGCAGCGCGGACGCGGGCCGAAGTCCACCGGGAACCGGCCGAGCACTCCGGCCTCCGGCCGCCTACCGGCTCCGAAGCGCCGGCCGTTCCCGGGGATACTCGGCGGAGCTGGCTGGAGCCCCGCCCCACGCCAGCCCTCGCGCGGCGATTGGCCTTCTAGGTCCGCCCCGCCCCCGTGCGGCCCAATCCGGGCTCGCCACGAGCGGCTACCAATAGGAAGGCCCCGGGTCAGCGTCCCGCCGGGAGGCTGGGCTTGGGGGGCGTGGAGGCCCGGGCCCGCCCCTTGCGTCCGCCTCTCCCGCGCGCCGCCCGGAGCGGCCATCTTTACTCCGGGCAGCGAGGGCGTCCGCGACGGCAGCGAAGCCTCAGCGGCCATGTTAGGTTCGGGCAAGGGCGTCGCCGAAACTCTTGGTTTCCGCCACCCGCCTTCCGGCCGCGGGCAGCCCAGGCGCGAGCGCTTCGAGGGACCGCGCGGTGGGCTGGCGAGGTCAGCGCGCGTGGCTGGGGCTCTCGGGGCGGGCTGAGGGGACCTCGGGCTGGCGCCGTCGCGGGGCTCCTTGGGCCTCACTGTGCGCGTGCACGCGAGACGACCGCCAGGCTCCTCACCTGGGGCCAGCCGCGTCACCTGGGGCCTGAGGAGTGTGTCTGGGGACCCAGCAGTCTGCATTCCCCCCACCCCGTGCCCTAGGCCCTTGGCGCCGAAACCCGGGGTTTAAGTCAGGAGAAGGAACGTGGGCATTACCTGGTCTCTTTAGGACAGAACTGCCAGAAGAAAGAAGTACAAAAGATAGTTTTCCCTGGCCTGATCTCTTGCCACTTCCTTTGTGTTTCCAGCCGTGAATGAGTAACGTGAACATCTGATTTGACCGGTTTCAGTCGAGACCGAGGAATAGACGGGGACAGGAGGGCCTCTGCAGGTCGCTTCCTAATCTGAGGGGCCACCGTCCTGGAAACGACAGTCGTTAACCTCTCAGATTAACAGTCTGAACGGCTGCAGGCAGGTGTGGACGGACGAGTACAGGGGCATTTGCTCATGGTCTTGGTCCCAGGGGGCTTACTGTGGTTTGTGTACTTGCTCGTGCCCTGTGTGTCTCCTCCTGGTCCCGGGTGGGCATGCAGGGCGCTGCTAGTGTCTTCCAGAATAAGCTGCTTTGCTCTCGGCCATCAGCAGAGAGTACCCTCGTCTGGGGGAGAAGCCCCTAGGGCCTGGAGCAGGGTTGGTAATGTAGCTTTCACCCCACAGCTCCTGTGACCCCATGAACTGTAGCCCACCAGGCTCCTCTGTCCATGGGATTCTCCAGGTAAGGAAACTGCAGTGGGTTGCCATTTCCTTCTCTAGGGATCTTCCCAACGCAGGGATCGAACCCAGGTCTCCTGCATAGCAGGATGATTCTCTACCATCTGAGCCACCAGGGAAGCCCCCTGAGATGTCAGAGTCTAGGTTTTCGCTCGGGAGTGCGCTGTGGACAGGGGCGTGGAGTGGGGTCTGCAGAGATGAGCCTGGAACGGCTGTGAGCCCCAGTCCTGCCAAGCGTTACATGTGCAGCTGCTTCCAGCACTCCGCTTTATACATGCTTCCTAGTTCTTGACAGTGTTTTAACCTCAGAGGAACAGAGAGCAGCATGTGAGTGTTCTGTGGTCTGCTTGGCATCATTGGAAATTAAAGCATTAATGTGTCTGTAATGAAAATGTTTGCCGTGGAAGTGAACAGAGATCATTCTGTCGTTTTTTGAGATTGCACCCAAGTACTACATTTAGAACTGTCTTGTTGACTGTGAGGGCTACTCCACTTCTTTTAAGAGATTCTTGCCCACAGTAGTAGATACAATGGTCATGTAAGTTAAATCCACCCATTTCCAGTTCCAGGAATCAGTTCACTGACTCCTAAAATGACGTTCAGTCTTGCCAGCTCCTGTTTGACCGCTTTCAATTTACCTTGATTCATGGACCTAACGTTCCAGGTTCCTATGCAGTATTGTTCTTTACAGCGTTGGACTTTACTTCCATCACCAGTGACATCCACAACTGGGTGTTGGATCATAGAAAAAGCAAGAGTTCCAGAAAAATATCCACTTCTGCTTTATTGACTATGCCAAAACTTTTGACTGTGTGGATCACCACAAACTATGGAAAATTCTTAAAGACATGGGAATACCAGACCACCTGACCTGCCTCCTGAGAAATCTGTATGCAGGTCAAGAAGCAACAGTTAGAACAGGACATGGAACAACAGACTGGTTAAAAATTGGGAAAGGAGTATGTCAAGGCTGTATATTGTCACCCTGCTTATTTAACTTATATGCAGAGTACATCATGAAAAACGCTGGACTGGATAAAGCACAAGCCGGAATCAAGATTGCTGGGAGGAACATCAGTAATCTTAGATGATGCAGATGATACCACCCTTATGGCAGAAAGCAAACAGTAACTAAAGAGCCTCTTGATGAAAGTGAAAGAGGAGAGTGAAAAAACTGGTTTAGGACTCAACAGTCATAAAAATAAGATCATGGCATCCGGTCCTATCACTTCATGGCAGATAGATGGGGAAACAGTGGAAACAGTGTCAGTCTTTATTTTGGGGGGCTCCAAAATCACTGCACATGGTGACTGCAGCCATGAAATTAAAAAATGCTTACTCCTTGGAAGAAAAGCTATGACCAACCTAGATAGCATATTCAAAAGCAGAGACATTACGTTGCCAAGAAAGGTCCATCTAGTCAAAGCTATGGTTTTTCCAGTAGTCATGTATGGATGTGAGAGTTGGATTATAAAGAAAGCTGAGTGCCAAACAATTGATGCTTTTGAACTGTGGTATTGGAGAAGAGTCTTAGAGTCCCTTGGACTGCAAGGAGATCCAACCAGTCCATCCTAAAGGAGATCAATCAGTCCTGAATATTCATTGGAAGAACTGATGCTGAAGCTGAAACTCCAATACTTTGGCCACCTGATAGGAAGAACTGACTCACTGGAAAAGACCCTGATGCTGGGAAAGATTGATGGTGGGAGGAGAAGGGGATGACAGAGGATGAGATGATTGGATGGTCTCACTGACTTGATGGATGTGAGTTTGAGTAAGCTCTGGAAGTTGGTGATGGACGGGGAGGCCTGGCGTGCTGCAGTTCATGAGGTGGCAAAGAGTCGGACACGACTGACTGAACTGAACTGAACGAAAATGTAAGCTGATAACATCCACACTTAGGAGCTGTTATGAATTTGTTTTTCAAGTCTGTTGAGCACCTGCTGAGCACCAGGTGGCGATGCAGCTGCAAGTTGTGATGGACAGGCCCCTCCTTGCTGAGGTTACAGTGGTGGGAAAACAGGAAAATCCCGCCCTTACAGTTTGGTAAGGGAACCAAGTTCTGTTACTTCTCCTGGAACTGCGTTTTTTGGTAATTCTGAATTATTAAAGCCCTCTGACTTCCTTACTTCCCCCACCTCGCCGCCACCGCCGTATCGAACAGGATCCCTCTTCCTCCACCAGATTTTATTGTCATGGATTCCCCACTTGCTGACTTAGAGCAGAGTCTTAATACATCTCCCTCTAACCAAAAAGTACTTTTAACAAATGGCACTGTGGTTCTCTTCTTTTGCTTCTTGCTCTTCTGGTTTTGATCAAAGAAAAGCAAATGTGTTTTAAGACAAGCCACAAACAGGAAGAATTTGCTGTCTTTCCTCCCTCGCCGAGTTGAAAGATGTAGGTCTCCTGCGAGTAGGAGCTGCCCAGACGCTCCGTGGTCTTCTTGGGATCTTTGTTCCGCGGGGTACCCCCCAGTCCTGGTGTGTGGGCACCTGCAGTGCAGGCATCCGTCTGCGCTGCCCCCCGCCCCCCTGCCCAGGAACAGGCTTGCTTTCTGCTGTCCACCGGTTTGTGCTCACAACCAGCGTGGTGCTTCCTGGGGGCTCAGAGGGGCTCCCGGGCGAAGTTCAGGATGCAGAGTCCACGGCCCATCACACAGTCCTGGGGACGCAGGTCTTCGCTGCCCCCCCCCCCCACTAATGGCTGCTGCTCTGCTGTGCTCTGGGTGTGCCCCCCACCCTCCTGCTTCATAGCCCCAGCTACTGCCCTGGGGGCCGAGCCCGGCGTGTTCTTGACTCTCCAGCCAGATCTTAGCTTCTCGGTCCTGCTGTGTCCAGGGCCGGGCTGACCCGGGGCCCAGCTGCCAGTGCACTCAGCTCCGGCTCTGCAACTCGTGTCCTTTTTCCTGGAGGAGTATTCACAGACAGCTTAAAGGAGATGGCTGGTTACAACGTGGAAGTTTCTTAAGGGTGATTTTTTCTTTCAGTGTCCTGTGTTGATGTGTTTCCAGGTTACTTCAGAGGGGTGCTGTTACCCCTCACACATGTCTCCCAGGTGTTGACTCCAGCAGAGTTTCGAGCTTGGGAATCTGTGTCTCCATTCTTTGAACACACTCAAGAGCTGCGGTGCTCACGGTGGATGAAGGTCCGTGAGGCGGGTGCACAGAATGGCTGGGAGAAGGCTGTTGGGCCTGGGCGGGCAGCGCCAGCTCCTGGGGCTGCTGATGGGCCGTGGCCGGCAGTCCACCTGGCCGCCTGCCCCTACACCAAGGTGGAGGAGAGCTTCAACCTGCAGGCTGTGCACGACCTGCTCTACCACCGGCTGGATGTGGAGAAGGTGAGCTCGGCCTGAGTGGTGTGGGGGCCTGGCCCGGGCCCGGCTGACACCGCCCTCTCCCTGCAGTTTGACCACCTCGAGTTCCCCGGCGTGGTCCCCAGGACGTTCCTCGGGCCACCTGGCTGATGCGCTGCGCTCTCCAGCCCCGCGGTCTACGCCGCGTCGTCGCTGTTTGGAGAGTATGTCTCAACGTTTCTACTCGTCAGCTTTGTAGGTAAGGGCTCGCTCTGTGGGGGGAGGTGGTGGTGGAAGAGCGGTGCGGCGTCAGACAGCCAACGGTCAACCCAGTCAAGGGGCCCTTGGCGGGAGTGGCCGCCACCTGGAAATCTCCGCGTCTTGTCAGCTTTTTTTGG
>NW_017213480.1:0-15574 GCF_001704415.2 Capra hircus | reverse complement strand
GCATATTCATCTCAAAGAGGAGGGTGCCTGTACACAGGATAAGGCGAGAGGACTCCCCAAGGAACGCCGGGAATTCTTTCCCGACCACGCAGGGAAAGGATCCCTCCTCTCGAGCTAGGAGGCGGAAACGGGGCTCCTCTGGATGTGGGCGGGACTCTCGTGCTTCCTCTCGAGTGGAGACGGGTATGTCGGGGAACTTCTTGAGTTGCAGCAAGGGTGTGAAGGACCCTTTGGAAGTTCCAGAGGTTAGGTGTGATTAGCCTCGAGACGCCTAAGTGGAAATGGCCTCATCTCGCCTGGAGGGGAGAACCTCCTGGATTTTCTCGAGTTGCAGCAGGTGCTCTCGACTTACGACGGCGACCTCAGGGACCCGCTCTGGTGACCTCAGGAAAGGCCAGTCCCCATGCGAGTTGCTCGGGGGCCTCTCGGGATTCCGCTCCTTCGATGCTGGGGCCTAAGACCTTGTGTGGAGTCGGTGCCGGAACCTGAGGATTCCTCTCCAGTGCTGACATGTGCCGGAAAGCCAGTGGTGAGGAATCCCGCCCGTGACAAGGTCATGAGGAAGGAAGCTGACATACGCAAGGCGTGCTCAGACTTCAGGGACCCCTCTGGAAATTCCTAAGCATGTACCCCAACAAAAATCTGCCGGCTTTTGTGCTCTGCTTTTCCACTCTTTCTGACATTTTCTGGAAAAAGTCAATTCAGGGCTTTAGTTTTCTGCATTTGAAAGAGTGTTTCAATCCAAAAACCCCTTCGATGGCTTTCTAGCCTGCCTGCAGGACTCTGCGAGTGTGATTGTTTGAGGCCTCCTGACCGCAGGAGGCACAGGAAGCTTAAAACATCCTAGGAATGTAGGGGCTTCCGAAGAGTCAAAATCTTTAGAATAGGACTGATTAAAATTTCATTTGTTGAGTCAATGCTTGCTGCCAAATTTTCATATCCTTTATTTTTATATATAGTTGGCATATAGAAAAACAAGTAGTAGACCTGGTATTAGCCAACATTAGATCTTCGAGTTAAGTACCTTCTTTGTTATATCCCACTGCACCTTTGTTCTATAGAGATGTAACTTTAATGCTTTAAGGAAATGCAGATTAAAGAAAAACACTTCAGGGGAAACAAAATTAACATTCATTAAGGAAGAGAGCTAAAAAGTGTTAACAAGCCTCTTGGCCAGAAGATAATGTAAATCACCTGAGACCTTTTGTATACAAAATGATGTATAGAAAGAGTCTGGGCTGTGAACGCTACATAATTCTGTGTTACCCATTGATCTCCATGTTTTATCAAAAGTATAAAAGGCCTTCTGAACAATAAAGGATCGGACCGGTTTCTCGAACTAGTCTCTCGGCCTGGTTTCTTGGGACTCTGGCTTCCCCCATGTCTCTCTCTCTCTCTTCTTCTCTCCCCTTCCCTCTCTCTGCTCTTTACTTTAACTTCAGGCTGAATCTCCATCTGGGGCGCGGAGGCTCGCCAGGTCTACTTACTTGCCCCGGCTGTTAAGACCCGCACGAAAGGGAGCTTAAGGCGAGGCACACTTAGATATTCAAGCGGGCGCCGGTGGCCCAAGGTAGATGGTGCAAATTCCTTGTCTGGAATTTTATTGGCCTTCCGCGTAAACCAAGCTATTCAGCCCTCTTCCTCCACTTAATCTTCTTATTACACTATAGTTTCTTAATCTAATCTTACATTAATAAACAAACAAGTCTTTCCACGCCAACGCCGTCCACCCTTCGAATTCCCTGGATCCACAGGGGCTGGACCCCAGCACGTGGTGCCCGGAACAGGCTATTCGAAGGTACGTTCCTCGGAGCAAAAGCTCCCCCCGGAGCACTCTCTGCTGCTCCCCCCGGAGCACTCTCCGTTGCTCCCCCCAGAGCACTCTCTGTTGCTCCCCCCGGAGTGACTTAATCACTTCCCCCCGGAGTACTTTCGGGTACTCCCCCAGTGTTGAGTGTTCGGGACGGCTAGGACCCCACTCAGGGTGCCGCGGACCCCCCTGTAGGATAGACAGGGTGAGGAAAAGTGGGAAGTGTTCAAGGGTTTAAGAGAAACCTGGTGCTCTAGAGGTTGAAAAGAAACCTGCTATCCTAGGGTTAAAAACAAAACCCCCCTCGCCAAAGGTAAAACCTTTTGTTGAGGTAGACTTTTCTATAAGACTTAATTTTCTGACATGGGTAACAGTGAATCAAAAGAAAGACAGCTTTTTATAGGAGTAATCTTGCAGTTACTAACTAAACGAGGAATTAAAGTTAAAAAATCCAATATTCATTCATTTTTTTCCTTTGTACAAGAACAGTGTCCCTGGTTTCCAGAAGAAGGCACTGTTAACTTAGACACCTGGGAGAGAGTAGGAAAACAACTAAAAACTTACCATGCTGAACATGGCTCAGAAAAGGTGCCTACTGACGCCTTTTCCTTATGGAATATAATTAGGGACGCTCTAGACCCTGCCCCTGAATCTGAAAAGGTACACCTTAAAGAGGAAAGTGCAGATAAAAAGGTATCTATCGAAGAGGAGAGTGATGAAAAGGAGGCTACACCTAGCTATCGGCAGTTGAATCAAATGATAGCTGCAATGACTGCCCAAGAAAAGGTAATAGATAGAGATGACAAAAAAGAGCAGGTTTCAGATGAGGAAGATCTGGAAAAGGAAGTAAGTCAAGATCATTCTGATGAGGATTGGTCTTTATTAAATAAAGATGCTCCAAGGAGTTTAAGAGAAACTTCTCCAATTAGATTATCTGCTCCAAAGAGCTTAATAAAAACTTCCCCAACCAGACCACCTGCTTCCAGAAATTCAAGAGAAATTTCCTTAATTAAGCCTTCTGCTTCCAGAGGCTCAAGACAAATGTCCCCCATCAGGATATATGCACCTGAGAGCTTAAGGCAGACATCCCCAGGTAAAACATCCGTAAGACCTAAACACAAAACGGATAAAAAATTCCCAAAGTACGAAGAAAGTGACATAGGACACCCCTTGCCGCCCCCTCCCTATAAGGGTGAAGGGCCTCCACTAGAAGCTCCCCGAAGAAGGGTTTTCTCTAGCCCAGATGATGAACTTGATCCCCACCTTGAGGCTTGTTTCCCCATAATATTTGGTGGCAGCGGCGGCAGAACAGCCCCCCACTGGGAACCCATTCCAATGAAAATGATTAAAGAACTCAAACAGGCTTGTGCTTTGTATGGGCCTAAAGCCCCGTATACTGTATCATTGGTGGAGGCTTTAGCGGGCAGATGGATGACACCCCATGACTGGAAGACAGTCGCTAAAGCTTGTCTGTCTGGAGGTCAATATGTACTTTGGAGAACTGAATATGAAGATCTTGCCCAAAAACAGGCTGATGCTAACCAAAAATATGGCCCAAGATATATTATAAAAAGTATGTTGGCAGGGACTAATGATTTCGGAACACTTAGAGATCAAATGGGATTAGACAAAACTACTTTAGATCAAGTAACCGCCTGCGCCCTTGGGGCTTGGCGTTTGTTGCCTGAAGGGAAAGAATCTACCTCGTCCTTCTCAAATGTTAAACAAAACCAGAAGAGCCATATGAAGACTTTATATCAAGACTTGCAGAGGCAGTCAACAGAGTAATTTCCAATACTGAGGCAGCTAGTATATTGATAAAACAACTGGCATTTGAAAATGCTAATTCTACCTGCCAGGCCATTTTACGTCCTATAAAAAAAACTGGGGAAATAATAGATTATATCAGGCAATGTGCAGATGTAGGACCAGCAATGATGCAGGGCGTTGCCATAGCTGCAGCCATAAAGGGAAATTCTTACCAGCAGGCAGTACAGTCCTTTTTTACAAATAAAAATAACCCGTCAAAGAGTCATTCCAGTAGTCCAGGCCAGAATATTGGTTTATCCAAGGCCTGCTTCTCTTGCGGACGGGAAGGGCACTTTATGCGAGCTTGTCCCCAAAAAGCAACCGGTTCTTCTCTGCCTAATTCTGTGCATACTAATCTCCCTAGATCTCTCTGCCCTCGTTGTCAAAAAGGATATCATTGGGCAAAAGAATGTAGGTCACAATTCCATAGAAATGGAGCCTTTTTGGGCCCCGACCAGCAGTCGGGAAACGGATTGAGGGGCCAGCCTCAGGCCCCGACAACAATTGGGGCAGCCTCACTGAACCCATTCATTCCCTTCGTCCCATCGCAGAACTCATCAGAGCAACCCCAGGCAGCGCAGGACTGGACCTCAGTTCCACCACCTCAGCAATATTAACACCAGATAGCCCCACTGTGAAAATCCCTACAGGAGTTAAAGGCCCATTACCAACAGGTTTACTAGGAATTATACTAGGCAGAAGTTCCTTAGCTATGCAAGGTCTCACAATCATCCCTGGAGTAATTGACTCAGATTATACAGGAGAAATCCAGATAATGATTTCACCCCCAATTAAAACTTTCCAAATACATCAGGGACAAAGAATAGCCCAACTTTTGCTTTTGCCTTACCACACTGCAATTGGGCACACAGCTACTCAGAATGAAAGGCAGGATAAAGGATTTGGGTCTAGTGATATGGTTTTTTGGATAACAGAAATTACTCAGAAACGTCCTATGAAAACTATTCTGATTAATGGCAAGTCTATTGTGGGGTTATTAGACACAGGAGCAGACGTTTCTTGCATTTCAGGAAAAGACTGGCCCAGCTCCTGGCCCACACATACTACTGAAAATAACTTGGTGGGGATAGGAAGAGCCCCCACAGTAGCCAAAAGTGCAAAAATTTTAGATTGGCAATTTGAGGATACCCGTGGAACTTTCCAACCGTATGTAGTCCCTTCACTCCCCTTTACCCTGTGGGGGAGGGACGTGCTGTCTCAAATGGGAGTGTTACTTTTTAGCCCTGATGATAAAGTGACCTCTCAGATGTTGCAGATGGGCTATGATCCATCAAAAGGATTGGGTAAACAACAGACAGGGATAATTGAGCCAATTTGCCCAACTCCTCGCAAGTTACGTGCTGGATTGGGATATCCAAATTTATAATGGAGGCCATTGTTTTTGCTGCCGACCCCATTACATGGAAATCTCAAGATCCGGTGTGGGTAGAACAATGGCCTCTGCATAAGGAAAAATTACTGGCAGCTAAAGCATTAATCTTTGAACAATTAGAATTGGGACATATTGAGCCCTCCAATAGCCCCTGGAACACTCCTATTTTTGTCATTAAGAAAAAATCTGGTAAACGGCGACTTTTACAGGATTTGAGAGCTATTAATGCCACCATGGAGGACATGGGGGCCTTACAGCCTGGGCTCCCTTCCCCAGTAGCCGTTCCAGAGGGATATAATATAATTGTTATTGATTTACAAGATTGTTTTTTCACTATTCCCTTAAATCCTGAAGATAAAAAGCGATTTGCCTTTAGTCTGCCATCAGAAAATCTTAAGCAGCCTTACTTAAGGTTTCAGTGGAAAGTTTTGCCTCAGGGAATGAAAAATAGCCCTACCTTATGCCAAAAATTTGTTAATGCCGCTCTACAAGATATTAGGGTTAAATATGAACACGTATATATGATTCACTATATGGATGATATTTTAATAGCTCATCCTGATAGAGTTCACCTGCAAACTGTCCTCCAGGACCTGACCCAGGCATTGACAGACAGAAGCCTAAAAATTGCCCCAGAAAAAATTCAAATCAATCCGCCCATAACTTACTTAGGGAGAGTCATAAATTCGGAAACGGTGACTCATACCCCGTTGCAATTGAGAAAAGACCATCTTATTACTTTAAATGATTATCAAAAACTTTTAGGTGATATTAATTGGATTAGGCCATATTTAAAATTAACCACTGCCGAATTAAAACCTCTTTTTAACATTTTACGCGGGGATCCTGATCCAACCTCTAAAAGACAATTAACAGCTGAGGCTCAAGAAGCCCTAGGCAAAGTAGAAGCAGCCTTATCGAATAGCTATGTAAAAAGAATTGATTTGACGATGACTTGGCAGTTCCTTTGCCTAGCTACTCCAGTGGCGCCTACGGGAGTTCTGTGGCAAGGCGGCCCTTTAGAATGGATCCATCTTCCCACCCAAGCTAAAAAAGTCGTGGCTTCTTATCCTGGTTCAATTGCCACATTAATGCTAAAAGGAAGGAAGCGGAGCATTGAATTGTTTGGTAAGGAGCCATCAGAGATTGTAATTCCATATAATAAGGAGTAGCTTGATGCTCTTCTAATGTTTGATGAAGACTGGCAGATTGCTATAGGGAATTACTGTGGTCAAATTTTGCATCATTTACCCTCACATGTTTTGCTAAATTTTATGTCTAACCATCCAGTTATTTTTCCTGTCCGGTGTAAACAGTTCCCTATTTCAGATGCTCAGGTAGTCTTTACTGATGGATCGGCTAATGGTAGAGCCTCTATAGTCACAAGAGATCATCAGAAACTTTTGGAAACACAAGAAACTTCAGCTCAAAGAGCTGAAATCACAGCTGTTATTGAGGCCTTTGTTATGTTTGCAGAGAAAGAATTTAACCTTTATTCTGACTCTCAGTATGTGGTCAGGCTGTTTCCACACATTGAGACTGCAGTTTTGCCTGAAAACAAAACCGCTATCTACCATTTGTTAACTAGACTGCAGCAGCAAATTTGGAAAAGAAATCGGGCGTTCTTTATCGGCCACATTCGAGCTCATTCCGGCCTGCCTGGCCCTTTAAATGCTCTCAATGAATTGGCAGATTCGTTAACCAGGATTTCAGTGGCTTCTGTTTTTGAAGAAGCTCGAGCTTCTCACTCACTTCATCATCAGAATGCCACTGCCTTACGATACCAGTTTCAAATTCCTCGAGAATCTGCCCGAGAGATTGTTCGTTCTTGTTCACATTGTCCTACTACCGTGAATGCTTTGCCTCTGGGAGTTAACCCTCGCGGTCTCAAACCTAATGCACTCTGGCAAATGGATGTAACCCATGTCTCTTCGTTTGGAAAACTGTCTTTTGTTCATGTAACTGTAGATACCTTCTCTCATGTTATTATTGCCACTGCTCGTACAGGGGAAGCAGTAAAAGATGTAATACAACATCTTTTTACATGCTTTTCCTATCTGGGCTTGCCAAAAGCTTTAAAAACTGATAATGCCCCTGCTTACACTTCTAAATCTTTTCAGCAATTCTGTACAAGATTTCAAATTAAACATAACACCGGCATCCCTTATAACCCGCAAGGACAAGCCATTGTGGAAAGAGCACATCAAACACTGAAAATCCATATTCAAAAACTAAAAGAAGGGGAATTTAAATATAGTTCCCCCCATCAGATTTTGAAACATGCTCTTTTCGTAATAAATAACTTAAATACTGATTCATCCGGAAACACTGCAATGCTTCGCCATTGGTGCCCAGAGCAATTGAATGCAAAACCATTAGTAAAATGGAGGGACCTTCTCTCCGGACAATGGAAAGGTCCTGACCCCTTATTAACCAGTGGGCGAGGGTATGCTTGTGTTTTTCCACAGGACGCGGACGCTCCGATTTGGGTTCCAGACAGACTAATTCGCCATGTCTCAGCTCCCCGGATATCAGAATCCCCCGCCACCGCGATCTCTAAAAAGGAAGAAACTCCCTCTTCCTCCGCTCCCCCCGCCAGCACGGGAAATGCCGCTGACCCCAGGACAGCTGACATTGGAGATCCCGGATAGGCGAGGAGCGGAGCCACCCACTGGACAGATGTCACGACTTCAGATACAGGATATTGCGCCCCCTGATTTTTTGCCTCGCAGGAATCCATTAGGACGCCCAGCTCAGTCAACCCAACAAGCCTCCTTACCTACCTGGGGACAGATTAAAGCCCTCTGTCGCCAGGCACAGGGGATAGCTACCCTACAGGGATCGTCAGTCTCTCCTGAAAAGGTGTTTATTGCCATGCTTGCCTTGCTCTCTTGCCAGGTAAGCGCTGCTCCCATTCCAACCAAATATTGGGCGTTTCTCCCGGATCCTCCAACTTTCCAAGTTGTTACTTGGAACAGTGACCCCATACGAGTTAGTACAGACCAGCCTCGCCTTTTGGGAGGATCTTATACTTCCTATACAAAAGACCAATACCCTATTAATTTCAATTATACCTTTAAAGGACTAGCAGATGATTTTCCTGTTTGCTTTAATTTTCCTCCTGGCCTTACAGGAGATTTCTTTACCAAGACAGGATGCGTTGGAGCCTCCACAAAAGCAGTTATGACAGATTCCCCAACCTCTAAATTTGCATCTAAAGGGGATCGGTCTGCTTGGATATTACGAGCCCATATGCCTGGGGTCCTTGGCCCCTATAAGTCCTTGTCTCTCAAAACTCCATCAGACTATCCAAATTGTGACGATGTTGCTCCCTCAGATGTTATTTGGAAAACTATAGATGATCATTCAGGATATCCGATTTGGAAGTCTTGTATTTATAACTTCGAAAATAGATTACAATATGCCGGGAGGAAGAAATTGTGCAATTCAGGACTGGAGCAACCCAAATCCAGGTCAAGACCCTGAGTCTGACGATGGCTTTATCAATAGATTGGATAATTGGAAAAAATATTCAGTTTCTTGGCCGTTAGTTGCCACCAGACGGCATCATAACCAATTTGTACCCCCTATGCTGTCTTATACGACTAGAGGTAAAACCTTTTGGCAGCCAGAAATTTGGAGAGCCCTTGCAGCCACCGCCCCTATTATTTTAATCCGACCAAAGAATACCTCTACCTACTCTATTTTAGCTTGTTTACCCTCTCCTTATGTTTTTCTTTTCACTAATGATTCTGAAAGACTTAACATACAATTGAATTATACAGGTGGACCCCATGTAGTGTCTTGTGAACAATGTATGCTTTCATCCTGTTTAACTCCTCAATATAAAATTTGCTCTTTCATGGTTTTAAAACGTCCGTCCTATCTCATGGTACCTGTAACTGTAGCCACGTATTGGTATGATAACCATGGCCTAGCTGTACTGCAACGGCTACAAGATTTAATGCGGACACGACGGTTTGTGGGCTTACTTGTTTTGGGAATATCGGCTTTGATAACTGCAATTACTTCTGTTACTGTGGCGGCATTGTCATTGTCTCAACAAGTGCATACTGCCCAATATGTTGATACCGTATCCAAAAATGTTTCTTTAACGCTGGCAACCCAGGAAATTATAGATAGGAAGCTAGAAATAAGGGTTGATGCCTTAGAAGAAGCAGTAATGCATATTGGGACTGAATTACAGAGTCTGAAAGTGAAAATGGCTCTTTCATGTCATGCTGATTACCGGTGGATATGTGTTACATCCCTGAAAGTAAATGAGACAGATTTTGAATGGGAGAGAGTCAAAAATCATATTTTAGGTGTTTGGAACAGCTCAGATATTAGTTTAGACTTAGGGAAACTTCATAATCAGATTCAGACCTTGGAACACTCTCGATTAGATTTTACTGCCGCAGGAGAAGCCAATGACTTTTTCCACACCTTCTCTGACTTCATTTCTGGAAAAACTCTTCTGACTACTGTTTCTAGCTATGCTGCTGTGGGTGCCATAATCCTGCTCCTTGTAATCGTGCTTCCTTGTGTTGTCAGGACTCTTCGGCAGAGCATTCAGAATCTCGCGACTGATCTGCACCTAATTTTTTTAAAAAAATAATAAAGAAGGGGGAGATGCCGGAAGCCAGTGTGAGGAATCCCGCCCGTGACAAGGTCATGAGGAAGGAAACTGACATACGCAAGGCGTGCTCAGACTTCAGGGACCCCTCTGGAAATTCCTAAGCATGTACCCCAACAAAAATCTGCCGGCTTTTGTGCTCTGCTTTTCCACTCTTCTGACATTTTCTGGAAAAAGTCAATTCAGGGCTTTAGTCTTCTGCATTTGAAAGAGTGTTTCAATCCAAAAACCCCTTCGATGGCTTTCTAGCCTGCCTGCAGGACTCTGCGAGTGTGATTGTTTGAGGCCTCCTGACCGCAGGAGGCACAGGAAGCTTAAAACATCCTAGGAATGTAGGGGCTTCCGAAGAGTCAAAATCTTTAGAATAGGACTGATTAAAAGTTTCATTTGTTGAGTCAATGCTTGCTGCCAAATTTTCATATCCTTTATTTTTAGATATAGTTGGTATATAGAAAAACAAGTAGTAGACCTGGTATTAGCAACATTAGATCTTCGAGTTAAGTACCTTCTTTGTTATATCCCACTGCACCTTTGTTCTATAGAGATGTAACTTTAATGCTTTAAGGAAATGCAGATTAAAGAAAAACACTTCAGGGGAAACAAAATTAACATTCATTAAGGAAGAGAGCTAAAAAGTGTTAACAAGCCTCTTGGCCAGAAGATAATGTAAATCACCTGAGACCTTTTGTATACAAAATGATGTATAGAAAGAGTCTGGGCTGCGAACGCCACATAATTCTGTGTTACCCATTGATCTCCATGTTTTATCAAAAGTATAAAAGGCCTTCTGAACAATAAAGGATCAGACCGGTTTCTCGAACTAGTCTCTCGGCCTGGTTTCTTGGGACTCTGGCTCCCCCCATGTCTCTCTCTCTCTCTTCTTCTCTCCCCTTCCCTCTCTCTGCTCTTTACTTTAACTTCAGGCTGAATCTCCATCTGGGGCGCGGAGGCTCGCCAGGTCTACTTACTTGTCCCGGCTGTTAAGACCCGCACGAAAGGGAGCTTAAGGCGAGGCACACTTAGATATTCAAGCGGGCGCCGGTGGCCCAAGGTAGATGGTGCAAATTCCTTGTCTGGAATTTTATTGGCCTTCCGCGTAAACCAAGCTATTCAGCCCTCTTCCTCCACTTAATCTTCTTATTACACTATAGTTTCTTAATCTAATCTTACATTAATAAACAAACAAGTCTTTCCACGCCAACGCCGTCCACCCTTCGAATTCCCTGGATCCACCGGGGCTGGACCCCGGGAGACGTGGATCTTGGGGTTCTTCTGGAGTCTCCCCAGGGGAGTCAGTCCTCGTCTCGAGTGGGGGCATGCACGTGCGCTTTCCTCCCGAGCTGTAGCAGCAGCGTCACGCTGCCCTTCGCGTGGATCAAGGGATCTGTGGCTTTCCCACGAGGCTTTCCCACGAGGCTTTCCCACGAGGCTTTCCCACAGGGCTGTCCCACGTGCCACCGTGGTGTGAGTCGATCCTCGGCTTGAAAGTCGAGGCAGTGCAGGGAAAACAGGTTTCCCTGGAATGGACTGAGACATCTGGGGGACTCTGGGAATGGTGGCACGACCCTGGAGTTCCTCTCGCCTTTCCTGTGGAGAGCGCCTCCTCTTGAGATGCGACGGGAACGCCGGGAATTCTTTCCCGACCACGCAGGGAAAGGATCCCTCCTCTCGAGCTAGGAGGCGGAAACGGGGCTCCTCTGGATGTGGGCGGGACTCTCGTGCTTCCTCTCGAGTGGAGACGGGTATGTCGGGGAACTTCTTGAGTTGCAGCAAGGGTGTGAAGGACCCTTTGGAAGTTCCAGAGGTTAGGTGTGATTAGCCTCGAGACGCCTCAGCGGAAATGGGCCTCATCTCGCCTGGAGGGGAGAACCTCCTGGATTTTCTCGAGTTGCGGCAGGTGCTCTCGACTTACGACGGGGACCTCAGGGACCCGCTCTGGTGGCCTCAGGAAAGGCCAGTCCCCATGCGAGTTGCTCGGGGCCTCTCGGGATTCCTCTCCCGTCGATGCCGGGGCCTAAGATCTTGTGTGGAGTCGGTGCCGGAACCTGAGGATTCCTCTCCAGTGCTGACATGGATCTTGGGGTACTTCTGGAGTCTCCCCAGGGGAGTCAGTCCTCGTCTCGAGTGGGGGCATGCACGTGCGCTTTCCTCCCGAGCTGTAGCAGCAGTGTCACGCTTCCCTTCGCGTGGATCAAGGGATCTGTGGCTTTCCCTCGAGGCTTTCCCACGAGGCTTTCCCACGAGGCTTTCCCACAGGGCTGTCCCACGTGCCACCGTGGTGTGAGTCGATCCTCGGCTTGAAAGTCGAGGCAGTGCAGGGAAAACAGGTTTCCCTGGAATGGACTGAGACATCTGGGGGACTCTGGGAATGGTGGCACGACCCTGGAGTTCCTCTCGCCTTTCCTGTGGAGAGCGCCTCCTCTTGAGATGCGACGGGAACGCCGGGAATTCTTTCCCGACCACGCAGGGAAAGGATCCCTCCTCTCGAGCTAGGAGGCGGAAACGGGGCTCCTCTGGATGTGGGCGGGACTCTCGTGCTTCCTCTCGAGTGGAGACGGGTATGTCGGGGAACTTCTTGAGTTGCAGCAAGGGTGTGAAGGACCCTTTGGAAGTTCCAGAGGTTAGGTGTGATTAGCCTCGAGACGCCTCAGCGGAAATGGGCCTCATCTCGCCTGGAGGGGAGAACCTCCTGGATTTTCTCGAGTTGCGGCAGGTGCTCTCGACTTACGACGGGGACCTCAGGGACCCGCTCTGGTGGCCTCAGGAAAGGCCAGTCCCCATGCGAGTTGCTCGGGGGCCTCTCGGGATTCCTCTCCCGTCGATGCCGGGGCCTAAGATCTTGTGTGGAGTCGGTGCCGGAACCTGAGGATTCCTCTCCAGTGCTGACATGGATCTTGGGGTACTTCTGGAGTCTCCCCAGGGGAGTCAGTCCTCGTCTCGAGTGGGGGCATGCACGTGCGCTTTCCTCCCGAGCTGTAGCAGCAGTGTCACGCTTCCCTTCGCGTGGATCAAGGGATCTGTGGCTTTCCCTCGAGGCTTTCCCACGAGGCTTTCCCACGAGGCTTTCCCACAGGGCTGTCCCACGTGCCACCGTGGTGTGAGTCGATCCTCGGCTTGAAAGTCGAGGCAGTGCAGGGAAAACAGGTTTCCCTGGAATGGACTGAGACATCTGGGGGACTCTGGGAATGGTGGCACGACCCTGGAGTTCCTCTCGCCTTTCCTGTGGAGAGCGCCTCCTCTTGAGATGCGACGGGAAACGCCGGGAATTCTTTCCCGACCACGCAGGGAAAGGATCCCTCCTCTCGAGCTAGGAGGCGGAAACGGGGCTCCTCTGGATGTGGGCGGGACTCTCGTGCTTCCTCTCGAGTGGAGACGGGTATGTCGGGGAACTTCTTGAGTTGCAGCAAGGGTGTGAAGGACCCTTTGGAAGTTCCAGATGTTAGGTGTGATTAGCCTCGAGACGCCTCAGCGGAAATGGGCCTCATCTCGCCTGGAGGGGAGAACCTCCTGGATTTTCTCGAGTTGCGGCAGGTGCTCTCGACTTACGACGGGGACCTCAGGGACCCGCTCTGGTGGCCTCAGGAAAGGCCAGTCCCCATGCGAGTTGCTCGGGGGCCTCTCGGGATTCCTCTCCCGTCGATGCCGGGGCCTAAGATCTTGTGTGGAGTCGGTGCCGGAACCTGAGGATTCCTCTCCAGTGCTGACATGGATCTTGGGGTACTTCTGGAGTCTCCCCAGGGGAGTCAGTCCTCGTCTCGAGTGGGGCATGCACGTGCGCTTTCCTCCCGAGCTGTAGCAGCAGTGTCACGCTTCCCTTCGCGTGGATCAAGGGATCTGTGGCTTTCCCTCGAGGCTTTCCCACGAGGCTTTCCCACAGGGCTGTCCCACGTGCCACCGTGGTGTGAGTCGATCCTCGGCTTGAAAGTCGAGGCAGTGCAGGGAAAACAGGTTTCCCTGGAATGGACTGAGACATCTGGGGGACTCTGGGAATGGTGGCACGACCCTGGAGTTCCTCTCGCCTTTCCTGTGGAGAGCGCCTCCTCTTGAGATGCGACGGGAACGCCGGGAATTCTTTCCCGAACACGCAGGGAAAGGATCCCTCCTCTCGAGCTAGGAGGCGGAAACGGGGCTCCTCTGGATGTGGGCGGGACTCTCGTGCTTCCTCTCGAGTGGAGACGGGTATGTCGGGGAACTTCTTGAGTTGCAGCAAGGGTGTGAAGGACCCTTTGGAAGTTCCAGAGGTTAGGTGTGATTAGCCTCGAGACGCCTCAGCGGAAATGGGCCTCATCTCGCCTGGAGGGGAGAACCTCCTGGATTTTCTCGAGTTGCGGCAGGTGCTCTCGACTTACGACGGGGACCTCAGGGACCCGCTCTGGTGGCCTCAGGAAAGGCCAGTCCCCATGCGAGTTGCTCGGGGGCCTCTCGGATTCCTCTCCCGTCGATGCCGGGGCCTAAGACCTTGTGTGGAGTCGGTGCCGGAACCTGAGGATTCCTCTCCAGTGCTGACATGGATCTTGGGGTACTTCTGGAGTCTCCCCAGGGGAGTCAGTCCTCGTCTCGAGTGGGGGCATGCACGTGCGCTTTCCTCCCGAGCTGTAGCAGCAGTGTCACGCTTCCCTTCGCGTGGATCAAGGGATCTGTGGCTTTCCCTCGAGGCTTTCCCACGAGGCTTTCCCACGAGGCTTTCCCACAGGGCTGTCCCACGTGCCACCGTGGTGTGAGTCGATCCTCGGCTTGAAAGTCGAGGCAGTGCAGGGAAAACAGGTTTTCCCTGGAATGGACTGAGACATCTGGGGGACTCTGGAATGGTGGCACGACCCTGGAGTTCCTCTCGCCTTTCCTGTGGAGAGCGCCTCCTCTTGAGATGCGACGGGAACGCCGGGAATTCTTTCCCGACCACGCAGGGAAAGGATCCCTCCTCTCGAGCTAGGAGGCGGAAACGGGGCTCCTCTGGATGTGGGCGGGACTCTCGTGCTTCCTCTCGAGTGGAGACGGGTATGTCGGGGAACTTCTTGAGTTGCAGCAAGGGTGTGAAGGACCCTTTGGAAGTTCCAGAGGTTAGGTGTGATTAGCCTCGAGACGCCTCAGCGGAAATGGGCCTCATCTCGCCTGGAGGGGAGAACCTCCTGGATTTTCTCGAGTTGCGGCAGGTGCTCTCGACTTACGACGGGGACCTCAGGGACCCGCTCTGGTGGCCTCAGGAAAGGCCAGTCCCCATGCGAGTTGCTCGGGGGCCTCTCAGGATTCCTCTCCCGTCGATGCCGGGGCCTAAGATCTTGTGTGGAGTCGGTGCCGGAACCTGAGGATTCCTCTCCAGTGCTGACATGGATCTTGGGGTACTTCTGGAGTCTCCCCAGGGGAGTCAGTCCTCGTCTCGAGTGGGGGCATGCACGTGCGCTTTCCTCCCGAGCTGTAGCAGCAGTGTCACGCTTCCCTTCGCGTGGATCAAGGGATCTGTGGCTTTCCCTCGAGGCTTTCCCACGAGGCTTTCCCACGAGGCTTTCCCACAGGGCTGTCCCACGTGCCACCGTGGTGTGAGTCGATCCTCGGCTTGAAAGTCGAGGCAGTGCAGGGAAAACAGGTTTCCCTGGAATGGACTGAGACATCTGGGGGACTCTGGGAATGGTGGCACGAACCCTGGAGTTCCTCTCGCCTTTCCTGTGGAGAGCGCCTCCTCTTGAGATGCGACGGGAACGCCGGGGAATTCTTTCCCGACCACGCAGGGAAAGGATCCCTCCTCTCGAAGCTAGGAGGACGGAAAGGGGCTCCTCTGGATGTGGGCGGGACTCTCAGTGCTTCCTCTCGAGTGGAGACGGGTATGTCGGGGAACTTCTTGAGTTGCAGCAAGGGTGTGAAGGACCCTTGGAAGTTTTAGTTTCCAGTGATGATTAGCCTCGAGACGCCTCAGCGGAAATGGGCCTCATCT
>NW_017213479.1:0-15575 GCF_001704415.2 Capra hircus | reverse complement strand
AGCATGGAGAGGAATCCTCAGGGTTCCCGGCACCGACTTCCACACAAAGTCTTAGGCCGGGCATCGACGAAGAGGAATCGCCGAGAGGCCCCCGAGCAACTCGCATGGGGATTGGCTTTTCCTGAGGCCACCATGAGCGGGTCCCTGAGCGTCCCCATCATAAGTCGAGAGCACCTGCACGCAACTCGAGAAATCCAGGAGGTTCACGCCTTCCAGATCTCTTCGACATGGATCTTGGGGTACTTCTGGAGTCTCTCCAGGGGAGTCAGTCCTCGTCTCCGAGTGGGGCATGCACGTGAGCTTTCCTCCGAGCTGTAAGCAGCAGTGTCGGCCTTCCCTTCGCGTGGATCAAGGGATCTGTGGCTTTCCCTCGAGGCTTTCCCAGGAGTTTCCCACGAGGCTTTCCCACAGGGCTGTCCCATCGTGCCACCTTGGTGTGAGTCGATCCTCGGCTTGAAAGTCGAGGCAGTGCAGGGAAAACAGGTTTCCCTGGAATGGACTGAGACTTCTGGGGACTCTGGGAATGTGGCACGACCCTGGAGTTCCTCTCGCCTTTCCTGTGGAGAGCGCCTCCTCTTGAGATGCGACGGGAAACGCCGGGAATTCTTTCCCGACCACGGACAGGAAAGGATCCCTCCTCTCGAGCTAGGAGGCGGAAACGGGGCTCCTCTGGATGTGGGCGGGACTCTCGTGCTTCCTCTCGAGTGGAGACGGGTATGTCGGGAACTTCTTGAGTTGCAGCAAGGGTGTGAAGGACCTTTGGAAGTTCCAGAGGTTAGGTGTGAATAGCCTCGAGACACCTCAGCGGAAATGAGGCCTCATCTCGCCTGGAGGGGAGAACCTCCTGGATTTCTCGAGTTGCGGCAGGTGCTCTCGACTTACGACGGGGACCTCAGGGACCCGCTCTGGTTGGCCTCAGGAAAAGGCCAGTCCCCATGCGAGTTGCACGGGGGCCTCTCGGGATTCCTCTCCCCGTCGATGCCGGGCCTAAGATCTTGTGTGGAGTCGGTGCCGGAACCTGAGGATTCCTCTCCAGTGCTGACATAGGTATCTTGGGGAACTTCTGGAGTCTCCCCAGGGGAGTCAGTCCTCGTCTCGAGTGGGGGCATCACGGTGCGCTTTCCTCCCGAGACTTGTAGCAGCAGTGTCACGCTTCCCTTCGCAGCGATCAAGGGATCTGTGGCTTTCCCTCGAGGCTTTCCCACGAGGCTTTCCCACAGGGCTGTCCCACGTGCCACCGATGGTGTGAGTCTGATCCTCGGCTTGAAAGTCGAGGCAGTGCAGGGAAAACAGGTTTCCCTGGAATGGACTGAGACATCTGCGGGGACTCTGGGAATGGTGGCACGACCCTGGAGTTCCTCTCGCCATTTCTAGTGGAGAGCGCCTCCTCTTGAGATATGCGACGGGAACGCCGGGAATCCTTTCCCGACCACGCAGGGAAAGGATCCTCCTCTCGAACTATGGAGGCGGAAACGGGGCTCCTCTGGATGTGGGCGGACGCTCGTGCTTCCTCTCGAGTGGAGACTGGCTATGTCGGGGAACTTCTTGAGTTGCAGCAAGGGTGTGAAGGACCCTTTGGAAGTTCCAGAGGTTAGGTGTGATTAGCCTCGAGACGCCTCAGCGGAAATGGCCTCATCTCGCCTGGAGGGAAGAACCTCCTGGATTTTCTCGAGTTTGCGGCAGGTGCTCTTCGACTTACGACGGGGACCTCAGGGACCCGCTCTGGTGGCCTCAGGAAAGGCCAAGTCCCCATGCGAGTTGCTCGGGGGCCTCTCGGATTCCTCTCCGTCGATGCTGGGCCTAAGACCTTGTGTGGAGTCGGTGCCGGAACCTGAGGATTCCTCTCCAGTGCTGACATGGATCTTGGGGTACTTCTGGAGTCTCCCCAGGGGAGTCAGTCCTCGTCTCGAGTGGGGGCATGCACGTGCGCTTTCCTCCCGAGCTGTAGCAGCAGTGTCACGCGTCCCTTCGCGTGAATCAAGGGATCTGTGGCTTCCCTCGAGGCTTTCCCTACGAGGCTTTCCCACAGGGCTGTCCCACGTGCCACCGTGGTGTGAGTCGATCCTCGGCTTGAAAGTCGAGGCAGTGCAGGGAAAACAGGTTTCCCTGGAATGGACTGAGACATCTGGGGGACTCTGGGAATGGTGGCACGACCCTGGATTTCCTCTCGCCTTTCCTGTGGAGAGCGCCTCCTCTTGAGATGCGACGGGAACGCCGGGAATTCTTTCCCGACCACGCAGGGAAAGGATCCCTCCTCTCGAGCTATGGAGGCGGAAACGGGGCTCCTCTGGAATGTGGGCAGGACTCTCGTGCTTCCTCTCGAGTGGAGACGGGTATGTCGGGGAATCTTCTTGAGTTGCAGCCAGGGTGTGAAGGACCCTTTGGAAGTTCCAGAGGTTAGGTGTGATTAGCCTCCGAGACGACCTCAGCGGAAATGGGCCTCATCTCGCCTGGAGGGGAGAACCTCCTGGATTTTCTCCAGTTGCGGCAGGTGCTCTCGACTTACGACTGGGGACCTCAGGGACCCGCTCTGGTGGCCTCAGGAAAGGCCAGTCCCCATGCGAGTTGCTCGGGGCCTCTCGGGATTCCTCTCCCGTCGATGCCGGGGCCTAAGACTTGTGTGGAGTCGGTGCCGGAACCTGAGGATTCCTCTCCAGTGCTGACATGGATCTTGGGGTACTTCTGGAGTCTCCCCAGGGGAGTCAGTCCTCGTCTCGAGTGGTGGCATGCACGTGCGCTTTCCTCCCGAGCTGTAGCAGCAGTGTCACGCTTCCCTTCGGCGTGGATCAAGGGATCTGTGGCTTTCCCTCGAGGCTTTCCATACGGTTTTCCCACGAGGCTTTCCCACAGGGCTGTCCCACGTGCCACCATGGTGTGAGTCGATCCTCGGCTTGAAAGTCGAGGCAGTGCAGGGAAAACAGGTTTCCCTGGAATGGACTGAGACATCTGGGGGACTCTGGAATGGTGGCACGACCCTGGAGTTCCTCTCGCCTTTCCTGTGGAGAGCGCCTCCTCTTGAGATGCGACGGAACGCCGGGAATTCTTTCCCGACCACGCAGGGAAAGGATCCCTCCTCTCGAGCTAGGAGGCGGAAACGGGGCTCCTCTGATGTGGTCGGGACTCTCGTGCTTCCTCTCGAGTGGAGACGGGTATGTCGGGGAACTTCTTGAGTTGCAGCAAGGGTGTGAAGGACCCTTTGGAAGTTCCAGAGGTTAGGTGTGATTAGCCTCGAGACGGCTCAGCGGAAATGGGCCTCATCTCGCCTGGAGGGGAGAACCTCCTGGATTTTCTCCGAGTTGCGGCAGGTGCTCTCGACTTATGACGGGGACATCAGGGACCCGCTCTGGTGGCCTCAGGAAAGGCCAGTCCCCATGCGAGTTGCTCGGGGGCCTCTCGGGATTCCTCTCCCGTCGATGCCGGGGCCTAAGACCTTGTGTGGAGTCGGTGCCGGAACCTGAGGATTCCTCTCCAGTGCTGACATGGATCTTGGGGTACTTCTGGAGTCTCCCCAGGGGAGTCAGTCCTCGTCTCGAGTGGGGGCATGCACGTGCGCTTTCCTCCCGAGCTGTAGCAGCAGTGTCACGCTTCCTTCGCGTGGATCAATGGGATCTGTGGCTTTCCCTCGAGGCTTTCCCACGAGGATTTCCCACGAGGCTTTCCCACAGGGCTAGTCCCACGTGCCACCGTGGTGTTGAGTCGATCCTCGCCTTGAAAGTCGAGGCAGTGCAGGGAAAACAGGTTTCCCTGGAATGGACTGAGACATCTGGGGGACTCTGGGAATGGTGGCACGACCCTGGAGTTCCTCTCGCCTTTCCTGTGGAGAGCGCCTCCTCTTGAGATGCGAGCGGGAACGCCGGGAATTCTTTCCGGACCACGCAGGGAAAGGATCCCTCCTCTCGAGCTAGGAGGCGGAAACGGCGTCTCCTCTGGATGTGGGCGGGACTCTCGTGCTTCCTCTCGAGTGGAGACGGGTATGTCGGGGAACTTCTTGAGTTGCAGCAAGGTGTGAAGGACCCTTTGAAGTTCCAGAGGTTAGGTGTGATTAGCCTCGAGACGCCTCAGCAGGAAATGGGCCTCATCTCGCCTGGAGGGGAGAACCTCCTGGATTTTCTCAGAGTTGCGGCAGGGTGCTCTCGACTTACGACAGGGACCTCAGGGACCCGCTCTGGTGGCCTCAGGAAAGGCCAGTCCCCATGCGAGTTGCACGGGCGCCTCTCGGGATTCCTCTCCCGTCGATGTCGGGGCCTAAGATCTTGTGTGGAGTCGGTGCCGGAACCTGAGGATTCCTCTCCAGTGCTGACATGGATCTTGGCGTACTTCTGGAGTCTCCCCAGGGGAGTCAGTGCTCATCTCGAGTGGGGGCATGCACGTGCGCTTTCCTCCCGAGCTGTAGCAGCAGTGTCACGCTTCCCTTCGCGTGGATCAAGGGATCTGTGGCTTTCCCTCGAGGCTTTCCACGAGGCTTTCCCACGAGGCTTTCCCACAGGGCTGTCCCACGTGCCACCGTGGTGTGAGTGATCCTCGGCTTGAAAGTCGAGGCAGTGCAGGGAAAACAGGTTTCCCTGGAATGGACTGAGACATCTGGGGGACTCTGGGAATGGTGGCACGACCCTGGAGTTCCTCTCGCCTTTCCTGGTGGAGAGCGCCTCCTCTTGAGATGCGACGGGAACGCCGGGAATTCTTTCCCTGACACGCAGTGGAAAGGATCCCACCTCTCGAGCTAGGAGGCGGTAACGGGGCTCCTCTGGATGTGGGCGGGACGCTCGTGCTTCCTCTCGAGTGGAGACGGGTATATCCGGGAACTTGTTGAGTTGCAGGAAGGGTGTGAAGGACCCTTTGGAAGTTCCAGAGGGTAGGTGTGATTAGCCTCGAGACGCCTCAGCAGAAAGGAGCCTCACCTCGCCTGGAGGGGAGAACCTCCTGGATTTTCTCGAGTTGCTGCAGGTGCTCTCGACATACGACGGGTATCTCAGGGACCCGCTCTGGTGGCCTCAGGAAAGGCCAGTCCCACAAGCGCGTTGCTCGGGGGCCTCTCCGGGATGCCTCTCCCATCGATGCCGGGACCTAAGACCTTGTGTGGAGTCGGTGCCTGAACCTGAGGATTCCTCTCCAGTGCTGACATGGATCTTGGGTTACTTCTGGAGTCTCCCCAGGGGAGTCAGTCCTCGTCTCGAGTGGGGGCATGCACGTGCGCTTTTCTCCCGAGCTGTAGCAGCAGTGTCACGCTTCCCTTCGCGTGGATCAAGGGATCTGTGGCTTTCCCTCGAGGTTTTCCCACGAGGCTTTCCCACGAGGCTTTCCCACGAGGCTTTCCCACAGGGCTGACCCACGTGTCACCGTTGTGTTAGTCGATCCTCGGCTTGAAAGTCGAGGCAGTGCAGGGAAAACAGGTTTCCCTGGAATGGACTGAGACATCTGGGGGACTCTGGGAATGGTGGCACGACCCTGGAGTTCCTCTCGCCTTTCCTGTGGAGAGCGCCTCCTCTTGAGATGCGAGGGGAATGCCGGGAATTCTTTCCCGACCACGCAGTGAAAGGATCCCTCCTCTCGAGCCATGAGGCGGAAACGGAGGCTCCTCTGGATGTGGCTGGACTCTCGTGCTTCCTCTCGAGTGGAGACGGGTATGTCGGGGAACTTCTTGAGTTGCAGCAAGGGTGTGAAGGACCCTTTGGAAGTTCCAGAGGTTAGGTCTGATTAGCCTGGGGACGCCTCAGAGGAAATTGGCCTCATCTCCCCTGGAAGGGGAGAACCTCCTGCATTTTCTTGAGTTGGTGCAGATGTTCTCGCGTTACGACGGGGACCTCAGTGACCCGCTCTGGTGGCCTCAGGAAAGGTCCAGTCCCCATGCGAGTTGCTCGGCGGCCTCTCGGGATTCCTCTCCTGACGATGCCGGGGCCTAAGGCCTTGTGTGGAGTCGGTGCCGGAACCTGAGGATTCTTCTCCAGTGCTGACATGGATCTTGGGGTACTTCTGGAGTCTCCCCAGGGGAGTCAGTCCTCGTCTCGAGTGGGCGCCATGCACGTGCGCTTTCCTCTCGAGCTGTAGCAGCAGTGTCACGCTTCCCTTCGCGTGGATCAAGGGATCTGTGGCTTTCCCTCGAGGCTTTCCCACGAGGCTTTCCCACGAGGCTTTCCCACAGGGCTGTCCCACGTGCCACCGTGGTGTGATTCAATCCTCGGCTTGAAAGTCGAGGCAGTGCAGGGAAAACAGGTTTCCCTGGAATGGACTGAGACATCTGCGGGACTCTGGGAATGGTGGCACGACCCTTGAATTCCTCTCGCTTTCCTGTGGAGAGCGCCTCCTCTTGAGATGCGACGGAACGCCGGGAATTCTTTCCCGACCACGCAGGGAAAGGATCCCTCCTCTCCGAGCTAGGAGGCGGAAACGGGGCTCCTCTGGATGTGGGCGGGACTCTCGTGCTTCCTCTCGAGTGGAGACGGGTATGTCTGGGAACTTCTTGAGTTGCAGCAAGGGTGTGAAGGACCCTTTGTAAGTTCCAGAGGTTAGGTGTGATTAGCCTCGAGACGCCTCAGCGGAAATGGGCCTCATCTCGCCTGGAGGGAGAACCTCCTGGCATTTTCTCTAGTTGCGGCAGGTGCTCTCGACTTACGACGGGACCTCAGGGACCCGCTCTGGTGGCCTCAGGAAAGGCCAGTCCCCATGCAAGTTGCACGCGACCTCTCGGGATTCCTCTCCCGTCGGTGCCGGGGCCTAAGAAATTGTGTGGAGTCGGTGCCGGAACCTGAGGATTCCTCTCCAGGGCTGACATGGATCTTGGGGTACTTCTGTAGTCTCCCCAGGGGAGTCAGTCCTGGTCTCGAGTGTGGGCATGCAAGTCCGCTTTCCTCCCGAGCTGTAGCAGCAGTGTCACGCTTCCCTTCGCGTGGATCAAGGGTTCTGTGGCTTTCCCTCGAGGCTTTCCCACGAGACTTTCCCACGAGGCTTTCCCACTGGGCTGTCCCACGTGCCACCGACGTGTGAGTCGATCCTCGGCTTGAAAAGTCGAGGCAGTGCAGGGAAAACAGGTTTCCCTGGAATGGACTGAGACATCTGGTGGACTCTGGGAATGGTGGCACGACCCGGGAGTTCCTCTTGCCTTTCCGGTGGAGAGCGCCTCCTCTTGAGATGCGACGGGAACGCCGGGAATTCTTTCCCGACCACGCAGGGAAAGATCCCTCCTCTCGAACTATGAGACGGAAACGGGGCTCCTCTGGATGTGGGCGGGACTGTCGTGCTTCCTCTCGAGTGGAGACGGGTATGTCGGGCAACTTCTTGAGTTGCAGCAAGGGTGTGAAGGACCCTTTGGAAATTCAAGAGGTTAGGTGTGATTAGCGTCGAATCGCCTCAGCAGAAATGGGCCTAATCTCGCCTGGAAGGGAGAACCTCCTGGATTTTCTCGAGTTGCGGCAGGTGCTCTCGACTAACGACGGGGACCTCAGGGACCCGCTCTGGTGGCCTCAGGAAAGGCCAGTCCCCATGCGAGTTGCTCGGGGGCCTCTCGGGATTCCTCTCCCTTCGATGCCGGGCCTTTAGACCTTGTATGGAGTCGGTGCCGGAACCTGAGGATTCCTCTCCAGTGCTGACATGGATCCTGGGGTACTTCTGGAGTCTCCCCAGGGGAGTCAGTCCACGTCTCGAGTGGGGGCATGCACGTGCGCTTTCCTCCCGAGCTGTAGCAGCATTGTCACCCTTCCCTTTGCGTGGATCAAGGGATCTGTGGCTTTTCCTCGACGCTTTCCCACGAGGCTTTCCCACGAGGCTTTCCCACAGGGCTGTCCCACGTGCCACCATGGTGTGAGTGGATCCTCGGCTTGAAAGTCGAGGCAGTGCAGGGAAAACAGGTTTCCCTGGAATGGACTGAGACATCTGGGGGACTCTGGGAATGGTGGCACGACCCTGGAGTTCCTCTCGCCTTTCCTGTGGACAGCGCCTCCTCTTGAGATGCGACGGGAACGCCGGGAATTCTTTCCCGACCACGCAGAAAAGGATCCCTCCTCTCGAACTTGGAGGCGGAAACGGGGCTCCTCTGGATGTGGCCGGGACTCTCGTGCTTCCTCTCGAGTGGAGACGGGTATGTTGGGAACTTCTTGAGTTGCAGCAAGGGTGTGAAGGATCCTTTGGAATTCCAGAGGTTAGGTGTGTTTAGAGTCGAGACGCCTTAGCGGAAATGGGCCTCATCTCGCCTGGATGGGAGAATCTCCTGGATTTTTTCGAGTTGCGGTACTTGCTCTCGCCTTACGACGGGGACCACTGGGACCCGCTCTGGTGGCCTCAGGAAAGGCCAGTCCCCATGCGAGTTGCTCGGGGGCCTCTCGGGATTCCTCTCCCGTCGATGCAGGGCCTCAGACCTTGTGTGGAGTCGGTGCCGGTATCTGAGGATTCCTCTCCAGTGCTGACATGGATCTTGGGGTACTTCTGGAGTCTCCCCAGGGGAGTCAGTCCTGGTCTCGAGTGGGGGCATGCACGTGGGGTTTCCTCCCGAGCTGTAGCAGCAGTGTCACGCTTCCCTTCGCCTGGATCATGGGATCTGTGGCTTTCCCTCGAGGTTTTCTCAGGATACTTTCCCACGAGGCTTTCCCACAGGGCTGTCCCACATGCCACCGTGGTGTGAGTCGATCCTCAGCTTGAAAGTCGAGGCAGTGCAGGGAAAACAGGTTTCTGTGGAATGGAATGAGACATCTGGAGGAGTGTGGGAACGGTGGCACGAACCTGGAGTTCCTCTCCCGTTTCAAGTTGAGAGCGCCTCCTCTTGAGATGCGACGGGAACTCCGGGAATACTTTCCCGACCACGCAGGGAAAGGATCCCTCCTCTAGAGCTATGAGGAAGAAACGGGGCTCCTCTGTATGTGGGCGGGACTCTCGTCCTTCTTCTCGAGTGGAGTCGGGTATGACGGGGAACTTCTTGAGTTGCAGCAAGGGTGTGAAGGACCCTTGGGAAGTTCCAGAGGTTAGGTGTGATTAGCGTCGAGACGCCTCAGGGAAATGGGCCTCATCTCGCCTGGAGGGGAGAACCTCCTGGATTTTCAAGAGTTGTGGCCGGTGCTCTCGACTTACCATGGGGACTTCAGGGACCCGCTCTGGTGGCCTCTGGAAAGGCCAGTCCCCATGCCAGTTGCTCGGGGGCCTCTCGGGATTCTTCTCAGGGCGATGCCGGGGCCTAAGACCTTGTGTGGAGTCGGTGCCGGAACCTGAGGATTCCTCTCCTGTGCTGACATGGATCTTGGGGTACTGCTGGAGTCTTCCCAGGGGAGTCACTTCTCGTCTCGAGTGGGGGCATGCACGTGCGCTTTCCTCCCGAGCTGTAGCATCATTGTCACGCTTCCCATCGCGTGGATCAAGGGATCAGGGGCTTTCCCTCGAGGCTTTCCGACGAGGCTTGCCCACAGGGCTGTGCCAGTTCCACCGTGGTGTGAGTCGATCTTTGGCTTGAAAGTCGACGCAGTGCAGGGAAAACAGGTTTCCCTGGAATGGACGGAGACATCTGGGGGACTCTGGGAATGGTGGCACGACCCTGGAGTTCCTCTCGCCTTTCCTGTGGAGAGCGCCTCCTCTTGAGATGCGACGGGAACGCTGGGAATTCTTTCTCGACCCCGCAGGGAAAGGATCCCTCCTCTCGAGCTAGGAGGCGGAAACGGGGCTCCTCTGGATGTAGGCGGGACTCTCGTGCTTCCTCTCGAGTGGAGACGGGTATGTCGGGGAACATCTTGAGTTGCAACAAGGGTGTGAAGGACCCTTTGTAAGTTCCAGAGGTTTGGTGTGATTAGCCTCGAGACGCCTCAGCGGAAATGGGCCTCATCTTGACCTGAGGGGAGAACATCCTGGAAGTTCTCGAGTTGTGGCAGGTGCTCTCGACTTACGACGGGGACCTCAGGGACCCGCTCTGGTGGCCCCAGGAAAGGCCAGTCCCCATGCGAGTTGCTCGGGGCCTCTCGGGATTCCTCTCCCGTCGATGCCGGGGCCGAAGATCTTGTGTGGAGTGGATGCCGGTACCTGAGGATTCCTCTCCAGTGCTAACGTGGATCTTGGGGTACTTCTGGAGTCTCCCCTGGGGAGTCAGTCCTCATCTCGAGTGGGGGCATGCACGTGGGTTTTCCTTCCGTGCTGTAGTAGCAGTGTCATGCTTCCCTTCGCGTGGATCAAGGGATCTGTGGCTTTCCCTCGAGGCTTTCCCACGAGGCTTTCCCACAGGGCTGCCCCACGTGCCACTGTGGTGTGAGTCGATCCTAGGCTTGAAAGTCGAGGCAGTGCAGGGAAAACAGGTTCCCTGGAATGGACGGAGACATCTGGGGGACTCTGGTAATGGTGGCACGAACCTGGAGTTCCTCTCGCTTTTCCTCTGGAGAGCGCCTCCTCTTGAGATGCGACGGGAACGCCGCGAATTCATTCCCGACCACGCAGGGAAAGGATCAAACCTCTCGAGCTAGGAGGCGGAAACGTGGCTCCTCTTGATGTGGGCGGGACTTTCCTGCTTCCTCTCGAGTGGAGACGGGTATGTCGGGGAACTACTTGAGTTGCTGCAAGGGTGTGAAGGACCCTTTGGAAGTTCCAGAGGTTACGTGTGATTTGCCTGGAGACGCCTCAGCGGAAATGGGCCTCATCTCGCCTGGAGGGGAGAACCTCCTGGATTTTTTCGAGTTGCGGCAGGAGCTCTCGACTTACGATGGGGACCTCAGGGATCCGCTCTGGTGGCCTCAGGAAAGGCCAGTCCCCATGCGAGTTGCTCGGCGGCCTCTCTGGATTCCTCTTCCGTCGATGCTGGGGCCTAAGACCTTCTGTGGAGTCAGTGCGGGAACCTGAGGATTCCTCTCCAGTGCTGACATGGATCTTGGGGTACTTCTGGAGTCCCCCCAGGGGAGTCAGTCCTCATCTCGAGTAGGGGCATGCACGTGCGCTTTCCTTCCGAGCTGTAGCAGCAGTGTCGCGCTTCCCTTCCGGTGGATCAAGGGATCTGTGTCTTTCCCTCGAGGCTTTCCCACGAGGCTTTCCCACAGGGCTGTCCCACGTGCCACGGTGGTGTGAGTTGATCCTCGGCTTGAAAGTCGATGCAGTTCAGGGAAAACAGGTTTCCCTGGAATGGACTGAGATATTCAGGGGACTCTGGGAATGGTGGCACGACCCTGGAGTTCCTCTCGCCTTTCCTGTGGAGAGCGCCTCCTCTTGAGATGCAACGGGAACGCAGGGAATTCTTTCCCGACCACGCAGGGAAAGGATCCCTCCTCTGGAGCTAGGAGGCGGAAACGGGGCTCCTCTGGATGTGGGCGGGACTCTCGTGCTTCCTCTCGAGTGGAGACGGCTATGTCGGAGAACTTCTTGAGTTGCAGCAAGGGTGTGAAGGACCCTTTGGAAGTTCCAGATATTAGATGTGATTAGCCTCGAGACGCCTCAGCGGAAATGGGCCTCATCTCGCCTGCAGGGGAGAACCTCCTGGATGTTCTCGAGTTGCGGCAGGTGCTCTCGACTTACGACGGGGCCTGCAGGGCCCCGCTCTGGTGGCCTCAGGAAAGGCCAGTCCCCTTGCGAGTTGCTCAGGGGCCTCTCGGGATTCCTCTCCCTTCGATGCCGGGGCCTAAGACCTTGTGTGGAATCGGTGCCGAAACCTGAGGATTCGTCTCCAGTGCTGACATGGATCTTGGCGTACTTCTGGAGTCTCCCCAGGGGAGTCAGTCGTCGTCTCGAGTGGGGGCATGCACGTGTGCTTTACTCCCGAGCTGTGACAGCAGTGTCACGCTTCCCTTCTCGTGGATCAAGGGACCTGTGGCTTTCCCTCGAGGCTTTCCCACGAGGCTTTCCCAAGAGGCTTTCCCACAGGGCTGTCCCACGTGCCAACGTGGTGTGAGTCGATGCTCGGCTTGAAAGTCGAGGCAGTGCAGGGAAAACAGGTTTCCCTGGAATGGACTGATACATCTGGGGGACTCTGGGAATGGTGACACGACCCTGGAGTTCCTCTCGCCTTTCCTGTGGAGAGCGCCTCCTCTTGAGATGCGAGGGAAACGCCGGGAATTCTTTCCCGACCACGAGGGAAATGATACCTCCTCTCGAGCTAGGAGGCGGAAAAGGGGCTCCTCTGGATGTGGGCGGGACTCTCGTGCTTCCTCTCGAGTGGAGACGGGTATGTCGGGGACCTTCTTGAGTTGCAGCAAGGGTGTGAAGGACCCTTTGGAAGTTCCAGAGGTCAGGTGTGATAAGCCTCGAGTCGCCTCTGCGGAAATGGGCCTCATCTCGCCTGGAGGGGAGAACCTCCTGGATTTTCTCGAGTTGCGTCAGGTGCTCTCGACTTACGATGGGGACCTCAGAGACCCGCTCTGGTGGCCTCAGGAAAGACCAGTCCCCATGCGAGTTACTCAGGGCCCTCTCGGGGTTCCTCTCCCGTCGATGCCAGGGCCTAAGACCTTGTGTGGAGTCGGTGCCAGAACCTGAGGATTCCTTTGTAGTGCTGACAAGGATCTTGGGGTACTTCTCCAGTCTCCCCACGGGAGTCAGTCCTCATCTCGATTTGGGCCTGCACGTGCGCTTTCCTCCCGAGCTGTAGCAGCAGTGTCACGCTTCCCTTCGCGTGGATCAAGGTATCTGCGGCTTTCCCTCGAGGCTTTCCCACGAGTCTTTTCCACGAGGCTTTCCCACGAGACTTTCCCAAAGGGCTGTCCCACGTGCCACCGTGTTGTGTGTCGATCCTAGGCTAGAAAGTTGAGGCAGTGCAGGAGAAACAGGATTCCACTGGAATGGACTGAGACATCTGGGGGCCTCTGGGAATGGGTGCACGAATCTGGAGTTCCTCTCGCCTTTCCTGTGGAGAGCGCCTCCTCTTGAGATGAGATGGGAACTCCGGGAATACTTGACCGACCACTCAGTGAAAGGATCCCTCCTCTCGTGCTAGGAGGCAGTAACGGGGCTCCTCTGGATGTGGGCGGGACTCTCGGGCTTCCTCTCGAGTGGAGACGGGTGTGTGGGGGAGCTTCTTGAGTTGCAGCAAGGGCGTGAAGGACCCTTTGTAAGTTCCATAGGTTAGGTGTGATTAGCCTGGAGACGCCTCAGCGGAAATGGGCCTCATCTCGCCTGGAGGGTAGAACCTCCTGGATTTTCTCGAGTTGCGGCAGGTGCCCTCGACTTACGACGGGGACCTCAGGGACCCGCTCTGGTGCCCTCAGGAAAGGCCAGGCCCCATGCGAGTTGCTCTGGGGCCTCGCGGGATTCCTCTCCCGTAGATGCCAGGGCCTAAGACCTTGTGTGGAGTCGGTGCCGGAAGCTGAGGATTCCTCTCCAGTGCTGACATGGATCTTGGGGTACTTCTCGAGTCTCCCCAGGGGTGTCAGTCTTCGTCTCGAGTGGGGCCATGCACGTGCGCTTTCCTCCCGAGCTGTAGCAGCAGTGTCCCGCTTCCCTTCGCGTGGATCAAGGGATCTGTGGCTTTCCCTCGAGGCTTTCCCACGAGGCTTTCCCACAGGGCTGTCCCACGTGCCACTGTGGTGTGAGTCGATCCTCGGCTAGAAAGTCGAGGCAGTGCAGGGAAACAGGTTTCCCTGGAATGGACTGAGACATCTGGGGGACTCTGCGAATGGTGGCACGACACTGGAGTTCCTCTCGCCTTTCCTGTGGAGAGCGCCTCCTCTTGAATTGCGACGGGAACTCGGTGAATTCTTTCCAGACAACGCACGGAAAGGATCCCACCTCTGGAGCTAAGAGGCAGAAATGGGGCTCCTCTGGATGTGGGTGGGACTCTCGTGCTTCCTCTCGAGTGCAGACGGGTATGTCGGAGAACTTCTTGAGTTGCAGCAAGGGTGTGAAGGACCCTTTGGAAGTTCCAGAGGTTAGGTGTGATTAGCCTCAAGACGCCTCAGCGGAAATGGGCCTCATCTTGCCTGGAGGGGAGAACCTCCTGGATTTTCTCGAGTTGCGGCAGGTGCTCTCGACTTATGACGGGGACCTCAGGGACCCGCTCTGGTGGACTCAGTAAAGGCCAGTCCACATGCGCGTTGCTCAGGGGCCTCTCGGGATTCCTCTCCCGTCGATGCTGGGGCATACGACCTTGTGTGAATTCGGTGCCGGAACTTGAGGATTCCTCTCCAGTGCTGACATGGATCTTGGGGTACTTCTGGAGTCTCCCCAGGGGAGTCAGTCGTAGTCTCGAGTGGGGGCATGCACGTGCGATTTCCTTCCAGAGCTGTAGCAGCAGTGTCACGCTTCCCTTCGCGTGGATCAAGGGATCTGTGGCTTTCCCTAGAGACTTTCCCACGAGGCTTTCCCACGGGGCTTTCCCACGAGGCTTTCCCACAGGGCTGTCCCACGTGCCACCGTGGTGTGAGTCGATCCTCGGCTAGAAAGTCAAGGCAGTGCAGGGAAAACAGGTTTTCCTGGAATGGACTGAGACATCTGGGGGACTCTGCGAATGGTGGCACGACCCTTGAGTTCCTCTCGCCTTTCCTGTGGAGAGCGCCTCATCTTGAGATGCGACGGGAACGCCGGGAATTCATTACCAACGACACAGGGAAAGGATCCCTCCTCTCGAGCTACGAGGCGGACACGGGGCTCCTCTGGATGTGAGCGGAGCTCTTGTGCTTCCTCTCGAGTGGAGACGGGTATGTCATGGAAATTCTTGAGTTGTAGCAAGGGTGTGAAGGACCCTTTGGAAGTTCCAGAGATTAGGTGTGATTAGCCTCGAGACGCCTCAGCGAAATGGGCCTCTTCTCGCCTGGAGGGCAGAACCTCCTGGATTTTCTCGAGTTGCAGCAGGTGCGCTCGACTTACAACAGGGACCTCAGGGACCCGCTCTGGTGGCCTCAGGAATGGCCAGTCCCCATGCGAGTTGCTCGGGGGCCGCTCGGGATTCCTCTCCCATCGATGCCGGGCCCTAAGACCTTGTGTGGAGTCGGTGTCGGAAACTGAGAATTCCTCTGCAGTGCTGACATCGCTCTTGGGGTACTTCTGAAGTCTCCCCAGGGGAGTGAGTCCTCGTCTCCAGTCGGGGTATGCACGTGCCCTTTCCTCCCGAGCTGTAGCAGCAGTGTCACGCTTTCCTTCCCGTGGATCATAGGATCTGTGGCTTTCCCTCGAGGCTTTCCCATGAGGCTTTCCCACGACGCTTTCCCACCAGGCTTTCCAACGAGGCTTTCCCCCAGTGATGTCCCACGTGCCACCGCGGTGTCAGTCGATCCTCGGTTTGAAAGTCGAGGCAGTGCCGGGGAAACAGGCTTCCCTGGAATGGACTGAGACATCTGGGGGACTCTGGGAATGGTGACACGACCCTGGAGTTCCTCTCGCCTTTCCTGTGGAGAGCGCCCCCTCTTGATATGTGACGGGAACGCTGAGAATTCTTTTCTGAACACGCAGGAAAGGATCCCTCCTGTCGAGCTAGGAGGCAGAAAAAGGGCTCCTCTGGATGTGGGCGGGACTCTTGTGCTTCCTCTCGAGTGGAGACGGGTATGTCAGGGAACTTCTTGAGTTGCAGCAAGGGTGTGAAGGGCCCTTTGGAAGGTCCAGAGGTTAGGTGTGATTAGCCTCGAGTCGCCTCTGCGGAAATGGGGCTCATCTCGTCTGGAGGAGGAAGAACCTCCTGATTTTCATCAGTGTGGCAGGTTCTC
>NW_017213478.1:0-15577 GCF_001704415.2 Capra hircus | reverse complement strand
TGCGATGTGGCGGGACTCTCGTCTTCCTCTCGAGTGGGAGGACCGTTGTCGGGGAACTTCTTGAGTTGCAGAACGGTGTGAAGAACTTTGGAAGTTCCAGATGTTAGGATGTGATTAGCTCGCAGACGCCTCAGCGGGAAATGGGCCTCATTCGCTGGAGGGGAGAACCTCCTGGATTTTCTCGAGTTGCGACAGGTGCTCTCGACTTACGAGGGGACCTCAGTGACCGCTCTTGTGGCCTCAGCCACATCCAGCGGAGACCCGTTTCCGACTCCTAGCTCGAGAGGAGGGATCCTTTCCCTGCGTGGTCGGGAAAGAATTCCCGGCGTTCCCGTCGCATCTCAAGATGAGGCGCTCTCCACAGGAAAGGCGAGAGGAACTCCAGGGGTCGTGCCACCATTCCCAGAGTCCCCCAGATGTCTCAGTCCATTCCAGGGAAACCTGTTTCCCTGCACTGGCCTCGACTTTCAAGCCGAGGATCGACTCACACCACGGTGGCACGTGGGACAGCCCTGTGGAAAGCCTCGTGGGAAAGCCTCGTGGAAAGCCTCGAGGGAAAGCCACTGATCCCTTGATCCACGCGAAGGGAAGCGTGACACTGCTGCTACAGCTCGGGAGGAAAGCGCACGTGCATGCCCCACTCGAGACAGAGGACTGACTCCCCTGGGGAGACTCCAGAAGTACCCCAAGATCCATGTCAGCACTGGAGAGGAATCCTCAGTTTCCGGCACGACTCCACACAAGGTCTTAGGCCCCGGCATCGACGGGAGAGGAATCCCTGAGAGGCCCCGAGCAACTTCGCAATGGGGACTGGCCTTTCCTGAGGCCACCAGAGCGGGTCCCTGAGGTCCCCGTCGTAAGTCGAGAAGCACCTGCAGCCAACTCTGAGAAAATCCAGGAGGTTCTCCCTCCAGGCGAGATGAGGCCATTTCCGCTGAGGCGTCTCGATGGCTAATCACACCTAACCTCTGGAATCTTCCAAAGGGTCCTTCACACCCTTGCTGCAACTCAAGAAGTTCCCCGACATACCCGTCTCCACTCGAGAGGAAGCACGAGAGTCCCGCCCACATCCAGAGGAGCCCCGTTTCCGCCTCCTAGCTCGAGAGGAGGGATCCTTTCCCTGCGTGTCGGGAAAGAATTCCCGGCGGTTCCCGTCGCATCTCAAGAGGAGGTGCTCTCCACAGGAAAGGCGAGAGGAACTCCAGGGTCGTGCCACCATTCCCAGAGTCCCCCAGATGTCTCAGTCCATTCCAGGGAAACCTGTTTTCCCTGCACTGCTCGACTTTCAAGCCGAGGATCGACTCACACCACGGTGGACACGTGGGACAGCCCTGTGGGAAAGCCTCGTGGGAAAGCCTCGTGGAAAGCCTCGAGGGAAAGCCCCTGATCCCTTGATCCACGCGAAAGGGAAGTCGTCGACACTGCTGCTACAGCTCGGGAGGAAAGCGCACGTGCATGCCCCCACTCGAGACGAGGACTGACTCCCTGGGGAGACTCCAGAAGTACCCCAAGAATCCATGTCAGCACTGGAGAGGAATACTCAGATTCCGGCACCGATGCCACACAAGGTCTTAGGCCCCGGCATCGACGGGAGAGGAATCCCGAGAGGCCCCCGAGCAACTCGCATGGGGACTGGCCTTTCTGAGGCCACCAGAGCGTGTCCCTGAGGTCCCCGATCGTAAGTCGAGAGCACCTGTCGCAACTCGAGAAAATCCAGGAGGTTCTCCCCTCCAGGCAGAGATGAGGCCCATTTCCACTGAGGCGTCTCGAGGCTAATCAAATCTAACTTCTGGAACTTCCAAAGGGTCCTTCACACCTTTGCTGCAACTCAAGAAGTTCCCCGACATACCCGTCTCCACGTCAGAGAGGAAGCTCCGAGAGTCCCGCCCACATCCAGAGGAGCCCCGTTTCCGCCTCCTAGCTCGAGAGGAGGGATCCTTTCCCTGCGTGGTCGGGAAAGAATTCCAGGCGTTTCCCGACGCATCTCAAGAGGAGGCGCTCTCCACAGGTAAAGGCGAGAGGAACTTCTAGGGTCGTGTCACCATTCCCAGAGTCCCCAGAGGTCTCAGTCCATTCCAGGGAAACCTGTTTTCCCTGCACTGCCGTCGACTTTCAAGCCGAGGTATCGACTCACACAAGGCGGCACGTGGGACAGCCCTGTGGGAAAGGCTCGTGGGAAATCACGTGGGAAATCCTCGAGGGAATGCCACAGATCCCTTGTTGCCACGTGAAGGGAAGCGTGACACTGCTACTACAGCTCGGAAGGAAAGCGCACGTGCATGCCCCCACTCGAGACGAGGATTGACTGCCCTGGTGAGACTCCAGAAGATACCCCAAGATCCATGTCAGCACTGGAGAGGAAACATCAGGTTCAGGCACCGACTCCACACAAGGCCTTAGGCACCGATATTGACGGGAGAGGCATCCCAAGAGGCCCCAGAGCAACTAGCATGGGGACTGGCCTTTCCTGAGGCCACCAGAGCGGGTCCCTGAGGTCCCCGTCGTAAGTCGAGAGCACCTGCCGCAACTCGAGAAAATCCAGGAGGTTCTCCCCTCCAGGCGAGATGAGGCCCATTTCTGCTGAGGCGTCTCCAGGATATTCACACCGAACCTCTGGAACTTCCAAATGGTTCTTCACATCCTTGCTGCAACTCAAGAAGTTCCCCGACATACCTGTCTCCACTCGAGAGGAAGCACGAGAGTCACGCCCACATCCAGAGGAGCCACGTTTCCGCCTCCTAGCTCGAGAGGAGGGATCCTTTCCCTTCGTGCTCGGGAAAGAATTCCCGGCATTCCCGTCGCAACTCAAGGGGAGGCGCTCTTTACAGGAAAGGCGAGAGGAACTCCAGGGTCGTGCCACCATTCCCAGAGTCCCCCAGATGCCTCAGTCCATTCCAGGGAAACCTGTTTTCCCTAAACTGCCTCGACTTTCAAGCCGAGGATCGACTCACACCACGGTGGCACGTGGGACAGCCCTGTGGGAAAGCCTCGTGGGAAAGCCTCGTTGGAAAGCCTCGAGGGAAATCCACACATCCCTTGAACCACGCAAAGGGAAGCGTGACACTGCTGCAACAGCTGGGGAGGAAAGCGCACGTGCATGCCCCCACTCGAGACGAGGACTGACTCCCCTCGGGAGACTCCAGAACTACCCCAAGATCCATGTCAGCACTGGAGAGGAATCCTCAGGTTCCGGCACCGGCCCCACAATAGATCTTAGGCCCCGGCATCGACGGGAGAGGAATCCCGAGAGGTCCCCAAGCAACTCGCATGGGACTGGCCTTTTCTGAGGCCACCAGAACAGGTCCCTGAGGTCCCCATCGTAAGTCTAGAGCACCTGCTGCAACTCGAGAAAATCCAGGAGGTTCTCCCCTCCAGGCGAAATGAGGCCCATTTCCGCTGAGGCGTCTTGAGGCTAATCACACCAGACCTCTTGAACTTCCAAAGGGTCCTTCACACCCTTGCTGCAACTCAAGAAGTTCCCCGATATACCCGTCTCCACTCGAGAGGAAGCACGAGAGTCCCGACCACATCCAGAGGAGCCCCGTTTCCACCTCCTAGCTCGAGAGGAGGGATCCTTTCCCTGCGTGCTCGGGAAAAAATACCTGGCGTTCCCGTCTCATCTCAAGAGGAGGCGCTCTCCTCAGGAAAGGCGAGAGGAACTCCAGGGTCATGCCACCATTCCCAGAGTCCCCCAGATGTCTCAGTCCATTCCAGGGAAACCTGTTTTTACTGCACTCTTTTGACTTCCAAGCAGAGGATCGACTCACACCATGGTGACACGTGAGACAGCCATGTGGGAAAGCCTCGTGGGAAACCTCGTGGGAAAGTCTCGAGGGAATGCCACAGATCCCTTGATCCCCGGGAAGGGAAGCGTGACACTGCTGCTAAAGCTCGGGAGGAATGCGCACGTGCATGCCCCCACCCGAGACGAGGACTGACTCCACTGGGGATACACCAGAAGTACCCCAAGATCCATGTCAGCACTGGAGAGGAATCCTCAGGTTCCGGCACCGACTCAACTCAAGGTCTTAGGCCCCAGCATCGACGGGAGAGGAATCCCGAGAGGCCCCCAAGCAACTCGCATGGGAACTGGCCTTTTCTTAGGCCACCAGAACAGGTCCCTGAGGTCCCCATCGTAAGTCTAGAGCACCTGCTGCAACTCTAGAAAATCCAGGAGGTTCTCCCCTCCAGGCGAAATGATGCCCATTTCCACTGAGGCATCTCGAAGCTAATCACACCTAACCTCTGGAACTTCCAAAGGGTCCTTCACACCCTTGCTGCAACTCAAGAAGTTCCCCGACATACCCGACTCCACCCGAGAGGAAACACGAGAGTCCCGCCCACATCCAGAGGAGCCCCGTTTCCGCCTCCTAGCTCGAGAGGAGGGATCCTTTCCCTGCGTGGTCGGGAAAGAATTCCCGGCGTTCCCGTCGCATCTCAAGAGCAGGCGCTCTCCACAGGAAAGGCGAGAGGAACTCCAGGGTCGTGCTACCATTCCCAGAGTCCCCCAAATATCTGCGTCCATTCCAGGGAAACCTGTTTTCCCTGCACTGCCTCGACTTTCAAGCCGAGGATCGACTCACACCACGGTGGCACGTGGTACAGCCCTGTGGGAAAGCCTCGTGGGAAAGCCTCGTGGGAAAGACTCGAGGGAAAGCCACAGATCCCTTGATCCAAGCAAAGGGAAGCGTGACACTGCTGCTACAGCTCGGGAGGAAAGCGCATGTGCATGCCCCCACACGAGACGAGGACTGAGTCTCCTGGGGAGTCTCCAGTAGTACCCCAGGATCCATGTCAGCACTGGAGAGGAATCCTCAGGTTCCGGCACCGAATCCACACAAGGTCTTAGGCCCCGACATCGTCGGAAGCGGAATCCCGAGAGGCCGTCGAGCTACTCGCATGGGGACTGGCCTTTCCTGAGGTCACAATAGCGGGTCCCTAAGGTCCCCGTCGGAAGTCGAGAGCACCTGTTGCAACTCGCGAAAATCCACGAGGTTCTCCCCTCCAGGCGAGATGAGGTCCATTTCTGCTGACGGTCTCGAGGCTAATCACACCTAACCTCTGGAACTTCCAAACGGTTCTTCACACCATTGCTGCAACTCAAGAAGTTCCCCGACATACCCGTCTCCACTCGAGAGGAAGCACGGGAGTCCCGCCCACATCCAGAGGAGCCCCGTTTCCGCCTCCTAGCTCGAGAGGAGGGATTCTTTCCCTTCGTGCTCGGGAAAGAATTCCCGGCGTTCCCGTCGCATCTCAAGAGCAGGCGCTCTCCACAGGAAAGGCGAGAGGAACTCCAGTGTCTTGCTACCATTCCCAGAGTCCCCCAAATATCTGCGTACATTCCAGGGAAACCTGTTTTCCCTGCACTGCCTTGACTTTCAAGCCGAGGATCGACTCACACCACGGTGGCACGTGGGACAGCCCTGAGGGAAAGCCTCGTGGGAAAGCCTCGTGGGAAAGCCTCGTGGGAAAGCCTCGAGGGAAAGCCACAGATCCCTTGATCCACGCGAATGGAAGCGCGACACTGCTCCTACAGCTCGGGAGGAAAGCGCACGTGCATTCCCACACACGAGACGAGGGCTGACTCCACTGGGGAGACTCCAGAAGTACCCCAAATCCATGTCAGCACTGGAGAGGAATTCTCAGGTTCCGGCACCCACTCCACAGAAGATATTAGGCCCCGGCATCGACGGGAGAGGAATCCCGAGAGGCCCGCGAGCTACTCGCATGGAGACTGCCCTTTCCTGAGGCCAGCAGAGCGGGTCCCTGAGGTCCCCGTCGTAAGTCGAGAGCACCTGCCGCAACTCGAGAAAATCCAGGAGGTTCTCCCCTCCAGGCGAGATGAGGCCCATTTCCCCTGAGGCGTCTCGAGGCTAATCACACCTAACCTCTGGAACTTCCAAAGGGTCCTTCACACCCTTGCTGCAACTCAAGAAGTTCCCCGACATACCCGTCTCCACTCGAGAGGAAGCACGAGAGCCCCACCCACGTCCACAGTAGCCCCATGTCCGCCTCCTAGCTCGAGGAGGGATCCTTTCCCTGCGTTGTCGGGAAAGAATTCCCGGTGTTCCCGTCGCATCTCAAGAGGAGGCGCTCTCCAAAGGAAAGGCGAGAGGAACTCCAGGGTCGTGCTACCATTCCCAGAGTCAACCAGATGTCTCCGTCCATTCCAGGGAAACCTGTTTTCCCTGCACTGCCTCGACTTTCAAGCCGAGGATCGACTCACACCACGGTGGCACTTGGGACAGCCTTGTGGGAAAGCCTCGTGGGAAAGCCTCTTGGGAAAGCCTCGAGGGAAAGCCACAGATCCCTTCATACACCCGAAGGGAAGCGTGACACTGCTCCTACAGCTCGGGAGGAAAGAGCACTTGCATTCCCCCACTCGAGACGAGGACTGACTCCCCTGGGGAGACTCCAGAAGTACCCCAAGATCCATGTCAGCACTGGAGAGGAATCCTCAGGTTCCGGCACTGACTCCACACAAGGTCTTAGGCCCCGGCATCGACGGGAGAGGAATCCCGAGAGTCCCCCGAGCAACTCGCATGGGGACCGGCCTTTTCTGTGGCCACCAGAGCGGGTCCCTGAGGTCCCCGTCCTAAGTGGAGAGCACCTGCTGCAACTCGAGAAAATCCAGGAGGTTCTCCCCTCCAGGCGAGATGAGGCCCATTTCCGCTGAGGCGTCTCGAGGCTATTTACACCTAACCTCTGGAACTTCCAAAGGGTCCATCACACCGTTGCTGCAACTCAAGAAGTTCCCCGACATTCCCGTCTCCACTCGAGAGGAAGCACGAGAGTCCCGCCCACATCCAGAGGAGCCCCGTTTACGCCTCCTAGCTCGAGAGGAGGGATCCTTTCCCTGCGTGGTCGGGAAAGAATTCCCGGCGTTCCCGTCGCATCTCAAGAGGAGGCCCTCTCCACAGTAAAGGCGAGAGGAATTCCAGGGTCGTGCCACCATTCCCAGAGTCCCCCAGATGTCTCCGTCCATTCCAGGGAAACCTGTTTTCCCTGCACTGCCTGGAATTTCAAGCCAAGGATCGACTCACACCACGGTGGCACGTGGGACAGCCCTGTGGGAAAGCCTCATGGGAAAGCCTCGAGGGAAAGCCCCTGTTCTCTAGATCCACGTGAAGTGAAGTGCGACACTGCTGTTACAGCTCGGGAGGAAAGCGCACGTGCATGCCCCCACTCGAGACGAGGACTGACTCCCCTGGGGAGACTCCAGAAGTACCCCAAGATCCATGTCAGCACTGGAGAGGAATCCTCAGTTTCCGGCACCGACTTCACACAAGATCGTAGGCCCCAGCATCGACGGGAGAGGAATCCCGAGAGGCCCTCCAGGAACTTGCATGGGGACTGGCCTTTCCTGTGGCCACCAGAGCTGGTCCCTGAGGTCCCTGTCTTAAGTCGAGAGCACCTGCCGCAACTCGAGAAAATCCAGGAGGTTCTCCCCTCCAGGCGAGATGAGGCCCATTTCCGCTGCGGCGTCTCGAGGCTAATCACATCTAACATCTGGAACTTCCAAAGGGTCTTTCACACCCTTGCTGCAAATCAAGAAGTTCCCCGACATACCCGTCTCCACTTGAGAGGAAGCACGAGACTCCCGGCCACATCCAGAGGAGCCCCGTTTCCGTCTGCTAGCTAGAGAGGAGGGATCCTTTCACTGCATGCTCGGAAAAGAATTCCCGGCGTTTCCGTCGCATCTCAAGAGGAGGCGCTATCCACAGGAAAGGCGAGAGGAACTCCAGGGTCGTGCCACCATTCCCAGAGTCCCCCAGATGTCTCAGTCCATTCCAGGGAAACCTGTTTTCCCTGCACTGCCTCGACTTTCAATCCGAGGATCGACTCACACCACGGTTGCACGTGGGAGAGCCCTGTGGGAAAGATTCGTGGGAAAGCCTCGTGGGAAAGCCTCGAGGGAAAGCCACAGATCCCTTGATCCACGCGAAATGAAGCGTGACACTGCTGCTACAGCTCGGGAGGAAAGCGCACGTGCATTCCCCCACTCGAGATGAGGATGGACTCCCCGCGGGAGACTCCAGAAGTACCCCAATATTCATGTCAGCACTGGAGACGAATCCTCAGGTTCCGGAACCGACTCCACAGAAGGTCTTAGGCCTCGGCATCGACGGGAGAGGAATCCTGAGAGGCCCCCGAGCAACTCGCATGGCGATTGGCCTTTCCTGAGGCCACCAGAGCGGGTCCCTGAGGTCCCCGTCGTAAATCGAGAGCACCTGCCGCAACTCGAGAACATCCAGAAGGTTCTCCCCTCCAGACGAGATGAGGCCCAATTCCCCTGAGGCGTCTCGAGGCTTATCACACCTAACCTCTGGAACTTCCAAAGGGTCCTTCACACCCTTGCTGCCACTCAAGAAGATCCCCGACACACCCGTCTCCACTCGAGAGGAAGCACGAGAGTACCGCCCACATCCAGAGGAGCCCCGTTTCAGCCTCCTAGCTCGAGAGCAGGGATCCTTTCCCTACGTGTTCGGGAAAGAATTCTCGGCGTTTCCGTTGCATCTCAAGAGGAAGCGTTCTCCACAGGAAAGGCGAGAGGAACTCCAGGGTCGTGACATCATTCCCAGAGTCCCCCAGATGTCTCAATCCATTCCAGGGAAACCTGTTTTCCCTGCACAGCCTCGACTTTCATGCTGAAGATCGACTCACACCAGGGTGGCACGTCGGACAGCCCTGTGGGAAAGCCTCGTGGGAAAGCCTCGTGGGAAAGCCTCATGGGAAAGCCTCGAGGGAAAGCCACAGATGCTTTGATCCACGCATAGGGAAGTGTGACTCTGCTGCTACAGCTCCGGAGGAAAGCGCACGTGCATGACCCCACTCGAGACGAGGACTGACTCCCCTGGGGAGACTCCAGAAGTATCCCAACATCCATGTCAACACTGCAGAGGAATCCTCAGGTTCCGGCACGGACTCCACACAAGGTCTTAGGCCCCGGCATCGACGGGAGAGGAATCCCGAGAGGCCCCCATGCAACTCGCTTGGGGACTGTCCTTTCCTAAGGCCACCAGAGCAGGTCCCTGAGGTCCCCGTCGTAAGTCGACAGCACCTGCCGCAACTCTAGAAAATCCAGGAGGTTCTCCCCTCCAGGCGAGATGAGGCCCATTTCTGCTGAGGCGTCTCGAGGCTAATCGCACCTAATCTCTGGAACTTCCAAACGGTGCTTCACACCCTGGCTGCAACTCAAGATGTTCCCCGACATACCGTCTCCATTCGAGATGAAGCACGAGAGTCCGCCCACATCCAGAGGACCCCCGTTTCTGCCTACTAGCTCGAGAGAAGGGATCCTTTCCTTGCGTGTTCGGTAAAAAATTCTCGGTGTTCCCGTCGCAACTCAAGAGGAGGCCCTCTCCACAGGAAAGGCGAGAGGAACTCCAGTGTCGTGCCACCATTCCCAGAGACCCCCAGATGTCTCAGTCCATTCCAGGGAAACCTGTTTCCCTGCACTGCCTCGACTTTCATGCCGAGGAACGACTCACACCACGGTGGCACGTGGTACAAACCTGTGCGAAGCCTCGTGGGAAAGCCTCGAGGGATACCCACAGATCCCTTTATCCACGGGAAGGGAAGCGTGAATCTGCTGCTTCAGCTCGGGAGGAAAGAGCACGTGCATGCCCCCACTCGAGACGACGAAAGACTCCCATGGGGAGACTCCAGAAGTAGCCCAAGATCCATGTCAGCACTGGAGAAGAATCCTCAGGTTCCGGCACCGAATCCACACAAGGTCTTAGGCCCGGCATCGACGGGAGAGGAATCCCGAGAGCCCGCCGAGCAACTCGCAGGCGGACTGCCCTTTCCTGAGGCCACCAGCGCGGGTCCCTGAGGTCCCCATCGTAAGTCGAGAGCACCTGCCGCAACTCGAGAAAATCCAGGAGGTTTTCCCCTCCAGGCGAGATGATGCCCATTTCCGCTGAGGCGTCTCGAGGATAATCACACCTAACCTCTGGAACTTCCAAAGGGTCATTCACACCCTTGCTGCAACTCAAGAAGTTCCCCGACATACCCGTCTCCACTTGAGAGGAAGCAGGAGAGTCCCGCTCACATCCAGAGGAGCCCCGTTTCCGCCTCCTAGCTCGAGAGGAGGGATCCTTTCCTTACGTGGTCGAGAAAGATTTCCCGGCGTTCCCGACGCAACTCAGGAGGACGGGCTCTCCAGAGGAAAGGCGAGAGGAACTCGATGGTCGTGCCACCAATCCCAGAGTCCTTCAGTTGTCTCAGTCCATTCCAGGGAGACCTGTTTACCCTGCACTGCCTCGACTTTCAAGCCGAGGATCGACTAACACCACGGTGGCACGTGGGACAGCCCTGTGGGAAAGCCTCGTGGGAAAGCCTTGTTGGAAAGCCTCGTGGGAAAGCCTCGAGGGAAAGCCACTGATCCCTTGAACCACGCGACTGGAGCATGACACTGCTGTTACAGCTAGGGAGGAAAGCGCAGGTGCATGCCCCCACTCGAGACGAGGACTGACTCCCCTGGGGAGACTCCAGAAGTACCCCAAGATCCATGTCAGCACTGCAGAGGAAACCTCAGGTTCCGGTACCGACTCCACACAAGGTCTTAGGCCCCGGCATCAAGGGGAAAAGAATCCCGAGAGGCCCTGAGCAACTCGCATGCGGACTGGCCTTTTCTGAGGCCCGCAGAGCGGGTCGTTGAGGTTCCCGTCGTAAGTCGAGAGCAACTGCCCTATCTCAAGAAAATACAGGAGGTTCTCCCCTCCAGGCGAGATGAGGCCCATTTCTGCTGAGGCGTCTCCAGGCTAATCACACCTAATCTCTGGAACTTCCAAACGGTGCTTCACACCCTGGCTGCAACTCAAGATGTTCACCGACATACCGTCTCCACTCGAGAGGAAGCACGAGAGTCCCGCCCACATCCAGTGGAGCCCCGTTTCTGCCTACTAGCTCGAGAGGAGGGATCCTTTCCCTGCGTCATCGGGAAAGAAATCCCGGCGTTCCCTTCGAATCTCAAGAGGAGGCGCACTCCACAGGAAAGGCGAGAGGAACTCCAGGGTCGTGCCACCTTTCCCAGAGTCCCCCAGATGTCTCAGTCGATTCCAGGGAAACCTGTTTCCATGCACTGCCTCGACATTCAAGCCGAGGATCGACTCACATCACGGTGGCACGTGGTACAACCATGTGGGAAAGCCTCGTGGGAAAGCCTCGTGTGAAAACCTCCAGGGAAAGCCACAGATCCCTTGATCCACGCGAAGGGAAGCGTGACAATGCTGCTACAGTTCGGGAGGAAATTGCACCTGCATGCCCCCACTCGAGACGAGGACTGACTCCCCTGGGGAGACTCCAGAAGTACCCCAAGATCCATGTCAGCACTGGAGAGGAATCCTCAGGTTCCGGCACCGACTCCTCTCAAGACCTTAGGCCCCGGCATTGAAGGGAGAGGAATCCCGAGAGGCCCACGAGCAACTCGCATGGGGACTGGCCTTTCCTGAGGCCATCAGAGCGGGTCCCTGAGGTCCCCCTTGTAAGTCGAGAGCAACTGCCGCAACTCGAGATAATCCAGGAGGTTCTCCCCTCCAGGCGAGATGAGGCCCATTTCCACAGAGGCGTCTCGAGGCTAATCACACGTAACCTCTGGAACTTCCAAGGGTCTTTCACACCCTTGCTGCAACTCAAGAAGTTCCCCGACATACCCGTCTCCACTCGAGAGGAAGCACGAGAGTCCCGCCCACTTCCAGAGGAGCCCCGTTTCCGCGTCCTAGCTCGAGAGGAGGGATCCTTTCCCTGCGATGTCGGGAAAGAATTCCCGGCGTTCCCGTCGCATCTCAAGAGGAACCGCTCTCCACAGGAAATGCGAGAGGAATTCCAGGGTCGTGCCACATTCCCAGAGTCCCCCAGATGTCTCAGTCCATTCAAGGGAAACCTGTTTTCCCTGCACAGCCTCGACCTTCAAGCCGAGGATTGACTTACACCACGGTGGCACGTGGGACAGCCCTGTGGGAAAGCCTCGTGGGAAAGCCTCGTGAGAAATCCTCTTGGGAAAGCCTCGTGGGAAAGCCACAGATCCCTTGATTCACGCGAAGGGAAGCGTGACACTGCTGATACAGCTCGGGAGGAAATCGCACGTGCATGCCCCCACTCGGGACGAGGACTGACTCCCCTGCAGAGACTCCAGAAGTACCCCAAGGTCCATGTCAGCACTGGAGAGGAATCCTCAGCTTCCGGCACCAACTCCATACAAGGTCTTAGGCCCCGGCATGGACGGGAGAGAAATCCCGAAAGGCTCCCGAGCAACTCGCATGGGGACTGGCCTTTCCTGAGGCCACCAGAGGGTGTCCCTGTGGTCCCCGTGGTAAGTCGAGAGCACCTGCCGCAACTCGAGAAAATCCAGGAGGTTGTCCCCTCCAGGCGAGATGAGGCCCATTTCCGCTGAGGAGACTGGAAGCTAATCACACCTAATCTCTGGAAATTCCAAAGGGTCCTTCACAGCCTTGCTGCAACTCAAGAAGTTCCCCGACATACCCGTCTCCACACAAGAGGAAGCACGAGAGTCCCGCCCACATCCAGAGGGCCCCGTTTCTGCCTCCTAGCTCGAGAGGAGGGATCCTTTCCTTTCGTGGTCGGCAAAGAATTCCCGGCGTTCCCGTCGCATCTCAGGAGGAGGCGCTCTCCACAGGAAAGGCGAGAGGAACTCCAGGGTCGTGCCACCATTCCCAGAGTCCCCAAGATGTCTCAGTGCTTTCCAGGGAAACCTGTTTTCCCTGCACTGCCTCGACATTCAAGCCGTGGATCGACTCACATCACGGTGGCACGTGGGACAACCATGTGGGAAAGCCTCGTGGGAAAGCCTCGTGTGAAAGCCTCCAGGAAAAGCCATAGATCCCTTGATCCACGCGAAGGGAAGCGTGACACTGCTGCTACAGCTGGGGAGGAAAGCGCACGTGCATGCCCCCACTCGAGACGGGGACTGACTCCCCTGGGGAGACTCCAGAATTTCACTAAAATCCATGTCTGCACTGGAGAGGAAACCTCAGGTTCCAGCACCGACTCCACACAAGGTCTTAGGCCCCGGCATCGAAGGGAGAGAAATCCCGAGAGAACCCCGAGCAACTCGCAAGGGGACTGGCCTTTCCTGATGCCACCAGAGCGGGTCCCTGAGTTCCCCATCGTCAATCGAGAGCACCTGTCACAACTTGAGAAAATCCTGGAGGTTCTACCCTCCAGGCCAGATGAGGCCCGTTTCCGCTGAGGCGTCTCGAGGCTAATACACCTGGCCTCTGGAAATTCCTACGGGTCCTTCACACACTTGCTGCAACTCAAGAAGTTCCCCGACATAACCGTCTCCCCTCAAGAGGAAGAACGAGAGTCCCGCCCACATCCAGAGGAGCCCCGTTTCCACCTCATAGCTTGAGAGCAGGGATCCCTTCCAATGCGTGGTCAGGAAAGAATTCCCTGTGTTACCGTTGCATCTCAAGAGGAGGCGCTCTCCACAGGAAAGGCGAGAGGAACTCCAGGGTCGTGCCACCATTCCCAGAGTCCCCCAGATGTCTCCGTCCATTCCAGGGAAACCTGTTTTCCCTTCACTGCCTCGACTTTCAAGCCGAGCTTCGACTCACACCACCGTGACACGTGGGAGAGCCCTGTGGTAAAGCCTCCTGGGAAAGCCTCGTGGGAAAGCCTCGAGGGAAAGCCACAGATTCCTTGATCCTCGAAAAGGGAAGCTCAACACTGCTGCTGCAGCTCGGAGGAAAGCGCACGTGCATGCCCCCACTCGAGACGCAGACTGACTCCCCAGGGGAGACTCCAGAAGTACCCCAAGATCCATGTCAGCACTGGAGAGGAATCCTCAGGTTCCGGCACTGACTCCACACAAGGTCTTATGCTCCGGCATCGACGGGAAAGTAATCCCTAGAGGCCCCCGAGCAACTCGCAAGGGGACCGGCTTTTCGATAGGCCACCAGAGCGGGTCCCTGAGTTCCCCGTCATAAGTCGAGAGCACCTGCCACAACTCGAGAAAATCCAGGAGGTTCTCCCCTCCATGAGAGATGAGGCCCATTTCCGCTGAGGCGTCTCGAGGCTAATCACACCTAACCTCTGAAACTTCCAAAGGGTCCTTCACGTCCTTGCTGCAACTCAAGAAGTTCCCCGACATACCTGTCTCCACTCGAGAGGAAGCACGAGAATCCCGCCCACATCCAGAGGAGCCCCGTTTCCGTCTCCTAGCCCGAGAGGAGGGATCCTTTCCCTGCGTTGTCGGGAAAGAATTCCCGGCGTTCCCATAGCGTCTCAAGAGGAGTCGCTCTCCACAGGAAAGGCGAGAGGAACTCCAGGGTCGGTGCCACCAATTCCCAGAGTCCCCCACATGTCTCAGTCCATTCCACGGAAACCTGTTTTCCCTGCATTGCCTTGGCTTTCAAGCCGAGGATCGATTCACACCACGGTGGCACCTGGGACAGCCGTTTGGGAAAGCCTCGTGGGAAAGCCTCGTGGGAAAGACTCGAGGAAAGCCACTGATCCCTTGATCCAACGCGAAGGGAAGCGTGACACTGCTGCTACAGCTCGGGAGGAAAGCGCACGTGCATGTCCCCACTCGCGACGAGGACTGACTCCACTGGGGAGACTCCAGAAGTACCCCAAGATCCATGTCAGCACTAGGAGAGGAATGCTCAGGTTCCGGCACCGACTCCACACAAGATCTTAGGCCCCGGCATCGATGGGAGAGGAATCCCGAGAGGTCCCCGAGCAACTCGCATGGGGACTGGCCTTTCCTGAGGCCAACCAGAGCGGGTCCCTGAGGTCCCCGTCTTAAGTCGAGAGCACCTGCCGCAACTCGAGAAAATCCAGGAGGTTCTCCCGTCCAGGCGAGATGAGGCCCATTTCCGCTGAGGCGTCTCGAGGCTATTCACACCTAAACTCTGGAACTTCCAGAGGGTCCTTCACACCCTTAGCTGCAACTCAAGAAATGTCCGCGACATATCCCGTCTCCACTCGAGAGGAAGCACTAGAGTTCCGCCCACATCCAGAGGAGCCCCGTTTCCGCCTCCTAGCTCGAGAGGAGGGATCCTTTCCCTGCGTGGTCGGGAAAGAATTTCCGGCATTCCCGTCGCATCTCAAGAGGAGGCGCTCTCCACAGGAAAGGCGAGAGGAACTCCAGGTCGTGCCACATTCCCAGAGTCCCCCAGATGTCTCAGTGCATTCCAGGGAAACCTGTTTGCCATGCACTGCCTCGACTTTCAAGCTGAGGATCGACTCACAACACGGTGGCACGTGGGACAGCCCTGTGGGAAAGCCTCGTGGGAAAGACTCGTGGGAAAGCCTCGAGGGAAAGCCAACAGATCCCTTTTATCCACGCGAAGGGAAGCGTTAGACTGCTGCTACAGCTCGGGAGGAAAGCTGCACGTGGCATGCCCCACTCGAGTACGAGGACTGACTCCCCTGGGAGACTCCAGAAGTACCCCAAAGATCCATGTCAGACTGGAGAGGAATCTCAGGTTCGGCACCGACCCACACAAGTCTTAGGCCTGGCATCACGGGAGAGGAATCCGAGAAGGGCCCCGAGAACAACTCGCAAGGAACTGGCCTTTTCCGAGCCACCAGCGAGTGGTCATCTCTC